>NC_086345.1:17169491-17379491 GCF_032445375.1 Bacillus rossius redtenbacheri
TGCTTTGTTAGTACTTGAAACGATTTTTAACGTATTTAGAAGTTAAACAAACGTGGCTACCGCCGCGGCGGAGTACCCTGCTTCTGTCGGTCGCAACGGAGCGACGCGAACGGAAGAGCTCGCGATTGCAGAGTCGATCCGTCTCCGCTTCCGTTGCCATCGTAGAACGCGCCAAGGGAGTGGCGCGCGTGTTCGGGGTTTTTTTTTTCAGTGCGCCTCGCGGCGGTCGAAGTCGGGGAAGAACGCCCGGCCGCCGCGGGGCGGTCATTCGCCCTTGACGGCGCCGGGCGCCGCGAAGCCGTGATGCCCCGCCGACGAGGACGACGAGGTCGTGACGAGGGAGAGCGGCCCGCCGCCCATGGGCGGGAGCGGCCCCCCGGGGAAGGAGCCGGCGATGGAGGCGAACATGGTCCCCGGGGCGGTCCCGGGCACTGAGCAGATGGTCGGGCTGCCCATGGCCGCGCTGGGCGGAGGGTTGATGCGCTTCTCCTTCTGCCTCCTGCAACGAGACACACGTCTGCATCATTACAGCACCAAATGTAAGAGCGCACGCTGACGACGCATAGCTAGGGACACCTGTATTTCGCGATTTCAGTTCATGTCACGGTATTTCACAAAACATTGTAGCTTTTTCTAAGAGTCATGGCAAATTGTGAGGGTGCAGCAGTACGGTGACCACATTCTCATTGGCCCCCGTCAAGAGCGGGACGACACCTCTCACCGACCTCAGCCAATAACCACAGGAGAAAAGCTACAGTATTTTGTGAAATACCTTGACACGAAATGTATTCGCGAAATACAGGTGTCCCTACGCATAGCTAGAGGCACGATTCTATGGTTTTAATTTTAGTCCAATTTCGTTTTCAAAACAGAGCATTTTTTACAAAACCAGTTTTTTTATACTTACTCCACCAAAATAGGGGTAAAATCTAGATGCTGCTTTTTTACAGTAAAACAATTTTTATAAAATTAAATTAGCCAGCATTTATGTTTCAAAATGAATTCAATAAGAGACGACCAATAAAACAAATTAAATTAACTTTTCTGATCCATACACTTTGGTACAATTTGTTTGTCCAGATATGACATTCCTTCAATTTCAAATATTAAAAAATTCCTTTGTATAAAACATTAAATAATAGGTACTGTAATTCATTGTGATGTGGTCGATGAACAAACTTATAATTATTTTTTTTTACATCTTGCCTAACTTTTATTAGTAGTCAAAACACAAAACTACACATAGCAGGTTTTTACTCAACTTAACACCTAAATTGATAAAGCAAATTGTTAGTTAATGATGAATAAGTGCAAAACTATTTAGGTTGGATGGATATGTGCCGTATGAATAAAGGTGCACGTCTTGAACATTCGTAAGATGAAAACTAGGTTAGTGTACCTTCAATTTGGCGAGTGATTTTTTTAAATAGTCTAAATTACATTGTTTTAATATACTTTTACGGACAGTGTGTACACGAATGCGAAAGGGATGCCCTCCCCCCCTTTTATTTTTTAACCTAGCCTTCTTAGCCAGAGTAGCCCTGTATATCAGTGAAGGCAGTTATTTAGGGTGTTGCAAGATGAACTGTTACAACACATGCAATTCCAACGGCGTCGCCTGCGGCTACTACTGTGGACCCATTTATTTAATACAATTGTTCAATATTTAAATTATTATTTTTTTTTTTCGAAAATCCCCCTGCGCCCAAAAAAAAAAACATTCCTGTAACCACCACTGGCAGTCTTGAGATACCAACATCAACAAACAAAAATGAACTGCTTTTTACAATTACGGACCAATTTCAATCACTGATAGCAAACGAAAAATTTTAAAAATTCGAGGGAGGCGGTAATTAGCCTGGAGTCTTTTGTATTTGATCTCCAGTTGACTGCCCGGCAACCCAGCCGCCTCAGCAAACAACCAGCAACTTTCTCGTACATAAAATTTCCAATACAACAATACAAATTTATAATTACCAATAGTGCACTAAAAGAATTAAAACAGTATAACGTCGGCTTTCTTCTAAAACCTCGTAACTCCATTTCAGTCAATTTTACAGGAGAACTTAATGAGCTTTTGGAGCACGGTTTCGACTGACAAAGATACGTACTAGGTTTTATTATTTTTTAATAGAAAAGAGACTAAGGAAGAGTTGACTTTCGAGGTTTTTATCAGCATATGCACTATGAAAAAGTATACCAAACACACCCGGAATATAAAACTGGGAAAATCTGGACTTACGAGGTTTTAGAAGTAAGCCGACGATAAATTGGACGTAGTTATGCAAAAAGGAACCAACCCACAATTTTGTTGTATTTTATTTGAAAATAAATTGAAATAGTACAAGGTTGATCGTACCATTGTTGCTATTATTATATCAGTATTTATACTAGACCATTAAAATTATACCCACATTATGTTATCAACACGAGAATTACAATTTATAATCAACTTTAACTTCAAAATACTCAGAATATGTTTCATGTGGGTTGGTTCCTTTTTTGCATAACCACGTCCAATTGAAAAATACATAATAATTTAAATGATCGAAGACATACACTAGAATAAAAAGATGAATAATGATGTCATATCGAAAGGACGGTGTGTATAGCAGAAAAGGGAGTGTTCAAGTATTATGTAACGCAATTTTTGAAGATTTTTGACCCCCCCCCCCCCCGGTAACGTGCAGTAACATTTTTCTGTACCTCCTCCCCCTCCTTAAACGTTACGTAACACCCAAGTGACCATTTTTACCTAAAAGTCATAATTATGTTGCGCCAAAGTACCGGAAAGTACCGGAAAGATCTAGAATACCTTTGTTATTGTTTTAATCGCGTTTGCGGTAATAATAAATAAAACAAGCAATTTCTATCTGGCAGCACATGAGCATATTGTTTAGTTTATTTATTTATGTTTTGTAATTTAATAAAAAAAAAAATGACGTACAATATAATCGGGGGATTTCCCGTGAAACATAAACGAAAAGGGTTGCAAACATGGGAAATTTTAACTGCCTAGTTTTTTTTATTTAAAAAAAATACGTATTGTGATGTTCGCAACCCCCCCCCCCCTCCCCACCCGCCTTTGTAACGCATCGTAACATTTTACAAGAACCCCCCCCTCTCCCCAAATTGCATTACGTAATACTTGAACGCCCCCAGAGGCGAGATATCGAGGGTGGGCATATTTACCTATTGCAGAACCACACCCGGACGACCTCCTTCTCCATGCCGAGGCTCTCGGCCAGCATGGCGATCTCCTCGGACGTGGGCTTGGGGTTCTGGATGAACGCCTTCTCCAGCGCCACCCGCACGCTGGTCTCGATGGACGTGCGCTTCTTGCGGCGCCGGCCGATGGCCTCGGGCGTTGTCAGCGGGTTGGCCAAGGAGCCGGGGTTGTTGAGCGAGTTGTCTGCGTCCTCCAGCCACTTCTGCAGCAGCGGCTTCAGCTTGCACATGTTCTTGAAGGACAGGTTGAGCGCCTCGAACCTCGATATGGTGGTCTGGGAGAAGTCGTTGCCGTACAGCTTGCCCATGGCGAGGCCCACGTCGCCCTGGGTGAAGCCCAGCTTGATGCGGCGCTGCTTGAAGGTCTTGGCGAACTGCTCGAGTTCCTCAAGGTCGGTGGTCTCCTCGGGCGATGGCTCCAGCGCCCGCGCCTGCGGCGTCTTGACGTGGTGCTGGTGGTGGTGGTGGTTGTGGTGGTTGTGGTGGTTGTGGTTGTGGTGCGGTGACGGCCCGCCGTGCCTGCTGGCGGGCTGCTGCTGCTGCTGCTGCTGCTGCTGCTGCTGCTGCTGCTGCTGCTGCTGCTTCTGCAGCTGCTGCAGCTGCTGGGCCGCCTGGGCTATGGCTTGCTGCACCTGCCGACGACAGTGCGCTTTTTTGTGACGTGTTTCGAAAACGGCACAAAAATAAACTTATTTTACGCCCCAGGGTCTAAGTATGTTGATGTGTAGACTGCAGATTATATTTTTTGACACTATTTAACAGTGCTAGACCTATATTAATAACTTATAATTAGGGATCGGGAAATTTCGCGGGTTCAATGACCCCTTAGATGAACTCCATAGTTCTACCTTTGAATATATATACTGTATAGAAGTCGCCAGCCCAGGTTAAAATTTCTAATACGGTTTTGAGGTAGTTGGTTAATTCACCGCCGCAATCGCCACCATCTCTAGGGCATCGACTTGTGGTGGTCCCTAGCGGACAAGTGTCGAACTCTTCAAACACCCCTTCCCCCTCCCGCTGAACGACCTTGAGCTGCAGTGAATGATGGATTGGGGGTGCGGGGAATGACAGCGGGCGACAGTGCTGCGCTCTAACGTGTAAATAACAACCTAAGATGATACAGGGCGTTACGGCAGCGCACTGCAGCAGTGAAGTTCCCAAGCTGCTCATCATACGCTCCTGAAAAACGTAGAGTAAATCCTATCCACTCGCGACTTCTATACAATATATATATTCAAAGGTTCTACGTACACTTGTTCAAATGTCAACCACCCATTGGCTGCTGTCTTGTGAGAAGTCCCATCGTAGCAGCCTGTGATTCGATAAAGCTTTGGTCAGGTGTTTCTCATTGGCCCAGAGTCATCCAGGTGAGTTGTGAGCCAATAGCAGAGGCGGCGCTGAGGTATAACTATATGTGTTTTAGCCTATCGCGAAATTAATTTGCGAATTTTTCCGGTCTCTACCTTGTAGGAAACCTTCCACGGAAACTATAAACATCCCAAAGAAAAACAAAACGCTCATGAAAAAGGCAAGCATACTACCAGTAGCGGATCCGGGGGGGGGGGGGGGCTAAGGGTTCAAGCCCCCTCCAAAAGCATCTGGGTCCACTGTTGTTTTAGTGTTTGCCTTGATAAAGCCTATCCTCAGCTGGGTCAAGCCCCTCCCAAACCAAAATCCTGGATCCGCCACTGCATACTACTTAACCTTTCAGAGAATATTCCTTAATACCGGCCATGGAAGCTGTAAAGGAATATTTTGAAGAAAAATTCCTTCGTGCTTTGATCAAATTTAATAAATATTTTTAAATAATTTAACTAATTGAGGTGTTTGTTGTTAATGCATTCATTTCCCTAGAAAACACCATGAACGCTTCTAGCTCCTGGAAGTCCTTTTCTGAATTTGCAATCTACCGTAATCTATTGCAATCTACATGCAAGTATGTGCTCTTTCTACGGCAGACGTCTTTGGCGGATGAAAACTCTGGTCCACTCCATGCACTGTTGCAGATAATTACTGAGATAACCATCAACCAACATTCCAATCACACAAAAAAAATTTCTGTGCTTTTACACAAGATTCCTTTGGAAACCAGTTGCCTAGAAATGGTTTGTAAATCTACAAGAAAGATATTGTAACTTTGTATAACACATAAATTTTTGAGATAGTACTGAGTATTTCTTGTGAAATTTTACATATAATTTTACATCTTAATTTATGTTTCTTTTAATCATAATTGTTTTCAAACCATGAAGAAAGATAATTGAATATTAAATAATTTGACTTTATTTTATTATGCTTACTAATGTGCGCAGTTAATACTGGAAAGCTATTCAGGGAACGGTTTACAAGTAACTTTAACTATTGGAGGTACTGGGACAATACAAAGCATAAATCCCTGGGTAATAATCTGAAGTCAGTACTACTGCGAACACTTATTTGGAAGTGATACGGTTGTTTTCATTCAAATGTACAAATTTTCAAATATCTGTAATTTTACATGAGTACTTTTGTTCCATTTACAAAAAAAAGTACAGTGTATGGATTTAAAACAATTTCCTGGATATATGTAACTGGATGGACTGTGGGGGGGGAAGGAGTTTTTTTCCCTTCCAAAATCCGTGTGGGGTTGTACCCTGGCAGTAGGTTGAAAATTACAAGTATCTTCTTAATAGAACTCATAGGAAATCTTACAAGTTATGCGATACGCACAGATAACATTGACTTTTACGGCCACACGGTAACGTTTGCAGTCTCAAATTCTTTTTTTTTTTAATTGAGGGGGGGGGGGGGTTAAAAGTTGTACATTAAGTAATAGAGAGGGTGCCATAAAAAAAATTACCTACCCCAGCCCTTATTTTTTTTCCTTGACGGCCCTGCATGTCGTAGGAAAACCTCGATAATGGAGAACGTACATGGAGAACTAGCCAAATCGGTTCCCCCTCCCCCTTAACCCCTTGTGTTTATTAATTCATCATTGTTGTCCATTTTCTAATATTTTTTTCCCTATGACATACAGTGTAATCCAGCAACGGCATACGTCCAGGAAATTGTTTTTTTGGGTTCAATCTTTCCCGTTGGAAGAATCGTTCAGAGAAAACACAGTTCGGTAGCTGGTGGTGTTGGTGGTGGGTTTACCTGAGAAGCTTGCGACACACCTTGAGAGGGCGTGTTTTGGCGGGAGAACCGTGGGTGCAGCATCCCCTGAAAAAAGAAGATGGTGCTCCCACTCTCCAACAAGAAACCAAACCGACAGAAAGAAAAAAAAATAAAAAAAACAAAAGGTCTCACAAACTCTTATCATGAGGAACATAGATAGCAAAAAATTCACAGGAGCTTGTTAGAAGCGATTCCATGGTGTTTTCTCGCAGGAAAATATCATCGGGGTGATGGATTGAGCAAAGTTGAGTGAAAAGTCTTTAGCGTGGTACATTCCGTGATCTGGCACCAATGAATCCGCTTGCGTTCAGATGTTTTCAGGTGAATTCGGACCCTACACTTTCAGTTCACTCAGAGTGTATCGTTACTGTCAGTTTTAATTCCAGTACTGTTATGGTTAGTTTCTGGCAGGGTTACATTTCATGTTTTTACACTTGGTATTTCCGATAAAATTATATAATGACTTTTGATAATCCAGCAACATCACTATAGGGACAAGATTATATGGTTTTCTTTTTAAGGAAATTTTGTATTTTAAAATAGGATATTTCAGTGTTATTTTTATTTATATAAATTTATTTCATTCATGAATATAGTGTATTTTTCAACAAATAATATAGGTACTAATTTCACCAAAATAGTGCCATTTTGACAAATATATATGGTGAACTTTCACAATAAATTTTTTTTTTTGTAATATGTTTATCTTGGACAGAACTGTTCAGAATAAAAATAAATCTTCAAGTGATTGCATGTTTGGAAAATGTAATTTAAAAATAATTTTGTGATGTAGAGAGAAAATAAAAGTAACATTCAATAGTGGATTTCAGAGCCCAAATAAAGTTCAGTTCAAGGAAGAGATAATTAATAGTGAAGACATTACATTAATAAATTTATAGTAATTTTAAAAAACTTGGTCATTTTAAAAAGTAATTAAACATGTATTTAAAATATTAAATTTACAATTAAAGTTAAGTCAGAAGATGTGAGATGAAAAGGCATGGCTGAAAAAGCTAAAAAGGAATGATGGTGAGGAAGACAAATAAGTTTAGTGTGTGATGTGTATTTGAAGAGTGTGGCCAGGTAAAAATAAGCATGTCCCAACACTGGAAGAATAGGAGCAGCTTTGGAAGAATGAACATGTGCTTTCAGGAGGAAGATGTGCGGTCAAGGAGAAAGAACAGATGAGGCTGTGAGGTTCAAATATGTGTTGCCAGGGAGAAATAGAAGATTTAGCTTTGAGATATGAATATGTGTGGCCAGGGAGAAAGAAAAGGTTTAGCTTTGAGATACGAAGATGAGTAGCCAGGGAGAAAGAACAGGTTTAGCTTTGAGATGCCAAGATGTGCGGCCAGGGAGAAAGAACAGGTTTAGCTTTGAGATGCCAAGATGTGTGGCTAGGGAGAAAGAACAGGATTAGCTTTGAGAGGCGAAGATGTGTGGCCAGGGAGAAAGAACAGGTTTAGCTTTGAGATGCCAAGATGTGTGGCCAGGGAGAAAGAACATGTTTAGCTTTGAGATGCCAAGATGTGTGGCCAGGGAGAAAGAACAGGTTTAGCTTTGAGATATGAAGATGTGTGGCCAGAGAGAAAGAACAGGTTTAGCTTTGAGATGCCAATATGTGTGGCCAGGGAGAAAGAACATGTTTAGCTTTGAGATGCCAAGATGTGTGGCCAGGGAGAAAGAACAGGTTTAGCTTTGAGATATGAAGATGTGTGGCCAGGGAGAAAGAACAGGTTTAGCTTTGAGATATGAAGATGAGTGGCCAGGGAGAAAGAAAAGTTTTAGCTTTGAGATATGAAGATGTGTGGCCAGGAAAAAATAACAGGTCTAGCTTTGAGATATGAAGATGTGTGGCCAGGGAGAAAGAACAGGTGTGGTTTCAAGGCACAAACATGCACAGCCAAGGAATAAGAAAAGGCATGGCTTTGAAAAACTAAAATTTAGCCAAGGAGGAAAAAAGGTGTGGCTTTAGAGGCATGAAGCTGTGCTGCTGAGGAGGAAAAAAGACGAGGCTTTGAGAAACGAAGAAGGGAGAAATGGTGTGGCTTTTAGGAACGAAGATATACGACAAGGGAGGAAGATCGGTGTAACGTTTAGGTTCGAAGATATGCACCAGGTAGGAAGAACAAGGGTGGCTTTGAGGCATGAAGATGTGCACCAAATAGGAAGAACGGGTGAAGCTTTGAGCTCGAAGAAATTCAGCCTGGTTGGAAGAACCGATGAAGCTTTAAAGCACGAAGATGTGCTGCCAAGGAGGAAAAAAAACAGTAGAGGCTTGTGGGCGCGAAGATGTTGTGCCGCCAGGTAGTTAGAACAGGTGTGGTTTTGAGGCACGCAGATGTGCGGCCAGTGAGGAAGAAAGGGCGTGGATTTTATGAACTAAGATGTGCGGCCAGAGAGGAAGAACAGGTGTGGCTTTTAGTCACAGATGCAGATGTGTGGTCAGTGAGGAAGAAAGGTCGTGGCTTTTATGAACTAAGATGTGCGGCCAGAGAGGAAGAACAGGTGTGGCTTTTAGTCACAGATGCAGATGTGCGGCCAGTGAGGAAGGAAGGGCGTGGCTTTCATGAACTAAGATGTGCGCCCAGAGAGGAAGAACAGGTGTGGCTTTTAGTCACAGATGCAGATGTGCGGCCAGTGAGGAAGAAAGGGCGTGGCTTTTATAAACTAAGATGTGCGGCCAGAGAGGAAGAACAGATGTGACTTTTAGTCACAGATGCAGATGTGCGGCCAGTGAGGAAAGAAAGGTCGTGGCTTTCATGAACTAAGATGTGCGGCCAGAGAGGAAGAACAGGTGTGGCTTTTAGTCACAGATGCAGATGTGCGGCCAGTGAGGAAGGAAGGGCGTGGCTTTCATGAACTAAGATGTGCGCCCAGAGAGGAAGAACAGGTGTGGCTTTTATGAACTAAGATGTGCAGCCAGAGAGGAAGAACAGGTTTGGCTTTTAGTCGCAGATGCAGATGTGCGGCCAGTGAGGAAGAAAGGGCGTGGCTTTTATGAACTAAGATGTGCGGCCAGAGAGGAAGAACAGGTTTGGCTTTTAGTCGCAGATGCAGATGTGCGGCCAGTGAGGAAGGAAGGGCGTGGCTTTTATTAACTAAGATGTGCGCCCAGAGAGGAAGAACATGTGTGGCTTTTAGTCACAGATGCAGATGTGCGGCCAGTGAGGAAGAAAGGGAGTGGCTTTCATGAACTAACATGTGCGGCCAGAGAGGAAGAACAGGTGTGGCTTTTAGTCGCAGATGCAGATGTGTGGTCAGTGAGGAAGATATGGCGTGGCTTTTATTAACTAAGATGTGCGCCCAGAGAGGAAGAACATGTGTGGCTTTTAGTCACAGATGCAGATGTGCGGCCAGTGAGGAAGAAAGGGAGTGGCTTTCATGAACTAACATGTGCGGTCAGAGAGGAAGAACATGTGTGGCATTTAGTCGCAGATGCAGATGTGCGGCCAGTGAGGAAGAAAGGGCGTGGCTTTTATGAACTAAGAGAACTAAGATGTGCGGCCAGAGAGGAAGAACAGGTGATGCTTTTGGTCACTCAAAAGTGCTGCGAGAAAGTGAGGAACAGGGATGCCTTTGGGGGTAACGAATGCCAGCCCGGACCTATACCTGGTTCTGCAGGAAGAACTGCGCCTGCGCGGGCAGCTGCGCCCCGGCGCCCGGCTGGAACAGCACGAACTGCTGCAGCTGCTGCTGCAGGCTATGCTGGTGCTGCTGCAGCTGCTGCTGCAGGCCCTGCAGCTCCTGCGGGCTGAGCGCCGACAGACCGGGCAGCGGCGAAGGGGCGGCGGCCGCCGTCGCCGCCAGCTGGCTCTGCAGCAGCAGCTGCTGCTGGCCCTGGGAGCCCAGGCTCATCAGCTGCAACAAGGGTCATCGGTGCACTTCGCGTCCCTTTACGTCACTCTGTGAATCTGTAGCAGTCTGACAAGGGTGCGGCTGGGTGGACCCCTGGGTCTCAGCGCCCTCAGAGTCGCGACCACGTAGAAGCACATCTCCCATAGACTACTGATGACGTAGACCAACCCCATGGCCCCCACAAGGGTGGGGCTGGGTGGACCCCTGGGTCCAGGGCACAGCCTTATTTTATTTTTATCTCAATTTGTGATATAAATATACATACTCGCTGTGGTTAATTTAAAGTAAAGTAATTTTATAAATAAAGGCTAAGTTTGGATTTATAAAATAGCAACTATAAGCATACCCTGCATTTTCAAATTAAATAACACGCTAAAAATAATGTAGGTAAGAAATAACCATGCAATTATAAATCAACACGTGACTGTAATATTGCTCCTTCCTCTCCCCCCCCCCCCCCTGGCCAGGTCACTGATGCCATGCACCCGTGTCACGTGCGTAAGGCATGCCACTTACGTAAGGCATGCCACGCGTGCCTGGACGGATTACGAGGATCGTCGTTACCCCCCCCCCCTCCTCCCCCTCCGCACCACGCGAATCATCCCGCCTCGGGCTATTATCACCTTTAGCAGTCTGAGGATTTCGGGCTTACTGAGGCCGCCGCTTGGAGTGGCGTGAATAAGCGTCGATATTCTTGATGTTTCGGGCGTCGGGTCGGGCCCGGGATGACGCGACTCGTCACAGCCGCTCTCGCCGGTTCGAGAAAAGGGCGCCTCAGGTACTTAAGCGACAGTTCTGAGCGAGTTGGGATAGCTAGGAGAGTTCCGCGAGTGAATGGAAGTGCGACATCGGCTAAGAGGGTGAGAGAGACCCCCTCGAAAGTGGCGCGACGCGGAGTGACGTGATCGAGAGAGTGCGACTGAGTGGCGCGAGACTGTGTGTGTGTGGGCAGGCGATAGGTAAGGGGCGAACTACTGTCGAGCCTAGCTCCAGTGAGGAGTGCGAACTGCGGAACTTGACAAGACATTGAGTGACTTGAGGATAAACATTTTTAATTGCCAGAGATTGGTGATGGGACATTTTTAAGTACAATAATTATTTATTAGTAATGGCCACTTTCTTGCCCCCCCCCCCTTTTTTTTTTACTGGCAGGATTTAACGAACGCCTAATTCAATCATCAACAGGATATTCGTTCATAAAGATTGCAGGCTTTCGGGGCCATTGCCTGAAGTAGCTTGATTTCTGGGTTGTAGCTGCGACGATGGCGACTGCAATGTCGACCGAAACGTCTGTGATATATATACACCTATACACGCCTTGGACGCAGCTACAACGCAGAAGCCAAGCTACTTTCCAATCTGAGCTTTTTCTTTAACAATTTTCGTGCAATGTTCTTGTAAGTAGTGTTATTTTTCATTCATAATTCTTAATTAAATTGAATTAAATGCTCGTAGGCGTATAGGTTAAGTTTATAATTCTTTAAGTTTTTTTTTTTAATCCGTAAACCCGGCTCCGAAAAGAGGTGCTCATAATAAACGGGGTCGCAACAACAAGGTTTGACAGTATCCGCAGATGAATAAAAGCTTACATTTTCAATTACCACCTAAAAATTTACTTTTAAAATTGCAGCCGTGATGCATTAGCGATGTTTGCATGTTGAAAGAATTTATAAAAAAATGTGGAATGTTGGTAACCATGTCTTTTTTTTTAATAATGTTTGCAAAAAGGGAAACCTTCTTTACACAGACGAGAGAGCCAAACGTCCGATCCATCTTCGGTTTTTTTTTTGGTTCATTGTAAATAAATATGGCGGTGTTGATAAAAGGATACTAATGGTCAATTAGGTTAGGTTAGCTACATTATAAATACTTTAAAACATTGTGGGCGGTTGATTTGGTTAGGACAGCTAAATTAAAGATACGGGGGAGGAAAAAAAAGCGATCATGAACTTCGGGGAACTTCGGGTTTTGGCTCTCTCGTCTGTGAAAAAAGAAGGGCTTCCCCCTGCAAAACAGAGTTGTTAATTTATAATTATTTAGTTTTTTTTTAATACGTAAACCCGGCTGTAGGCTGGCGCGAAGGGGTCGTCGGAACGCACCTGGTTGAGCGACAGTTGGCCGGCCTGCATGGCCGCCAGGGCGGCGGCGGCGGCGGCGGCGGCGGCGGCGGCGGCAGCCGGGGGCCGCGAGCTGGACGTCACCTGGCTGCTCACCCCTGAGCTGGGCGAGCTGGAGGAGCCGTTCAGCTGACCTCCGGAGTTGCGCTGCGACACCTCCGTCACCTGCCGGGCGCAACAACATGGCGGCATCCAAAAATAAATAAACAAATATTCACGCTCGTTACGAATAAAAAAAAAACCTATATATAAGAGTGAAATTTTTCAAAATGAATAAAAATTATATAATGTGCTTTTAATTCTTATAATTTGATGATCATTAGAAACATTTATTTATTGCGAATAAGTGAGGTTATGTTCCCGTGTGCATCATAAACAATCTCGATTATTTTATTAAATATAATAATCATATTATATATATATACGTGTTTACGTTAATATCGAATACTGAGTGTTAATTTAATAGTTTTAATAGTTATTTAATTTCTATTAATTATTTATCATGCCAGGTAAATATAACTTCTAACGCGCGTACCTAAGTACACGCACCTATTTGTCCCTCGTCCCCCCCTCCCCTTCCCATGTAACAATATAGCGGTCTTTCGATATATCGTTCGAATGATATCGATACCTTAGATAAAGCTGGACTCCAGGGAAGCCTACACTTCACAGGGATGAGATCCACGCCCGAACAGTTCCGAAGTTCTCCGAAGTTTGCCGATCGCTCGTGGAAAAAAAAAACCTCCATTGTGAAATAATTTTTATACAGACTGTCCATAAAAGAATGACCCAATTTCAGTGGTATGTTAAAACAGTTAATTTTTACATTTTACAACAAACCATACATCAAATTGAAGGTAAACTAACTTAGTTTGTTTAACATATGTTTGATGTTTGCATGCGATGATTAAATGGTTAACAACTGGGAAATGAACTCGCTAGTTCATGGTATAGAGTGGGGCTCCCATTTAATAGACCTTTTTCGAGTTTTCGCATGAACTTTCAAATTCAAGGTTACCAGTGGTTTCACCTAATTATTACATGAAGGTGTTTTGTTACGTAAACGTTTTACGTGTGTCTTTGATTCTGATACGCAAATTACCGCAGCAGTGTGGAAGAATGGTACCTATTAGCATCGCCACAGCTCGGAACTGATATTATTTTTTTGCACTAAACGACAGCATAAAGTACACTCACGTTAGTAGATTTTCATGACATTTAATGATGAAGTCCAGATCTAATATTAGTAGTATATTTTATTGCGCAGCGGTTTCATAGTAAGCATTTACACAAGACTATAATATATTTTTTTTTTTAGTAATCCAGCTACGGACATTTATTTTGAAGGTATACTTTTGTAAAGTAGTAACTAAGGATAGCTTAATTTAACGATTGCGTTAAAGACATGCACTGCAGTATCTTTGTTAAGGTATCTACGATTTTTGGTGTACTTTACAATTTGAATTATGCAAAAATATAAGCCATCGAACAGTTGAACGAACGAAACTCAAACTCCAGAGGCTCTTGTTCTGATAAAAAAAAAAAAAAAAATTGACCGTCCATTCGTTCAAAGTACGGAGTACCTAAGTTAGGAATTGTCAGGACACTGCATGCTGAGATGTCGTTGAAGCCACCTCGTCATGTTATTACGCCTTAAAAACATTCCGGAAATGGTGCCTGACCACGTGTGATGCTGGTTAGCAAGTATGAATTAGATTCTCCTTCGTAAAAAAAACAAACACGCCAATTACATAAAGATACAGTCATTTAAAAAACTGCTTCCACGATTCAAACACTACACTTCCAGCCAATGATTTCGGCGTCATATCAACATGGCAGATAAAACAAAAGGCCCAACCTGGTTACCATGTAGGTAATTATGCAGACGTTGCCAAAAACTCCTGGTTTGAATTATCGGCATTTCCAAGCTCTCGACGGATTTTACGGTTGGAATATTTGGCCGTAGGTCACTCGATTGACGCACCGCAAAATATTGTAATTCCATTTTTTTTTTTTAAGGCATATATCGATTTGAGATGGTGGCGCGTGAAGTGGCGAGGAAAGATGTTAGGAACGTAGGGTTTCGGAAAACCTGCTTTCCTCTGCAGGAATAAGAAATCGACGTCACAGGAAAAGCGTTTCTCTCTAACACTGCCGGAATGGTGGAGAAGGGGAGTAAAAAAAAAAAAAAAAGTCTTGAAAAATTTTTGGTTTGCTGATACGGCAGCGTTTTATCTATTCCCTCCGCTCTACCCTGCCCGAAAAAAAAAGGGGAAAAAAAATCGAGCTGCTCAAACAAACGGCAAAGTGAAAAGGGCCAAGTGGAATTCGTCCGGTCCGATCCGATGTATGTATGCGGCGGACACGAGACCTGGTTTGAGTCATTGGCATGCAGAGCGCAGCACCGGTCTGCCAGAGACGTATGGTAATGCGGTCAGGACAGCACCGGACGGCGGTTAGTCTTTTGTTCCTGGTCTTTGAGAAAAGGAGGAAGGAGAGAGAGAGAGAGATAGAGAGAGGCCAGAAAAACCTACCACCCACTGACCTCGAGTCAGACACTCGGAGAATCCGCGTTCCTGCAACTCTTCAGATTTTTTTTTGAAGTGAATCTTCTCTTCGGGCGCGCGATGAGAGCAAAATTTCAAAATCGTATTTTAATGCGACGTTTTTTAGTGAAAGATCGTTGTTAAGTGAAAATGACAGGAAATAGGTACCTGGCCAAATTATATATAAAGAGAGCACTATGCTATAAACGTGTGCTGAGCTCGTTTTCGTACTCCTCTTTGAGCGATGATTTGTCCCCCACACACAAAAATAATATAGCCGAGAGAGATAGATAAACAAAAGAGTAAGACAGAGAGTGTACTCGTGCACTTGTTTCAGAAAAATAGATATAGGTAAAATATTCAGTCAGCTGCGAGTAGCCTGAAGTTTATATATTTTTTGCTACCAGAGCCCTCGCGTTCCTCCTTGTTCAACCAGCAGCGTAGAGAGCGCTGTTGAGAACAGTCCTTGCATTTCCCGCACAGATAGCGCTACCTGTTATGAATTTCTTTTTTTTTTTTTGGTTCAGAGATTTGACGTGTTCCAAATGGCAGGAATTGTTTGAAGAAACAGTAACACGCAGTTTTTTTTCTTTATAGTGTGAGTATTTCAACAATAACTAATATTTATTATTAATTAATCATTATTAGAAAACTGCCTTCCTTTCCTCTTCTCTCTCTCTCTCTCTCTGCCATTTTACCCCTTACGATATACGTATTAGTAGACACCGGAAAAATTCGTGATATGCTAAAATTCAAATAATTATACTGTTGCGCTGCTTCTGCTATTGGTTTGCTGTTAATATGTAGGACTCTTGGCCAATTATAGACCATCAATCAAAGATTTATCCAACCACAAGTTACCCACTTGAGACGCCTATAAAATTCAGCACCCAATGAACGGGCGCCGTTTGCCCAAGTAGGCAGAGGATCGTGGTGTCTATCCTGAAGGTTATTGAACTCGCGAATTTTTCCAGTCTCTATTTATTAGTCGAGATTTTAATTGCCAAAGGAACTTCACTTCTGTCACGTGTACTGAGTTACGCTCGCTCTTTTTTTTTCGAGAGAGAAATTTATTTATAGCAGATAGGTTGATAAGAGGCGAAGACGTATAATTCTAACGTTGAGCTATTCGTACCGATTTTAGGCATGTTAAAACTATCTCCCAAAACCTTCTATGCCTTGTTGCAACTACATATGTACTGAAAATGATAAAGTCTCCAAGCGCCGCGAGGAAATAACTTATTATTTCACGCTACTACAACTATCATGATAATCAGTGGCGGATTCAGGATTTTGGTTTGGGGGGGGGGGGGCCTTGACCCAGCTGAGGCTAGGCTTTATCAAGGCAAACACTAAAACAATAGTGGACCCAGGTGCTTTTGGAGGGGGATTGAGCCCCTTTGCCCCCCCCCCTTCTGGATCCGCTACTGATGATAATCACACCGGTTTCACAAGTGTTGAATTCAACCAGCAGCTGAAGCCAAGACCTATGCCATGTTGATCCACATAAATTAAGCACGGAAACTTCTTTATTGCGAGGGTTATTGAAAATATTTGAAATTGCAAGACGGCAAAGCACGATTCCCCCTTTAAGGAAAGTGCAAGTGCTAAGAGGGCAACGTTAAGCGCAACAAATGAGGAGTGGGGACATTCGCTGAAATACCGTATTGTAGTAATCTCGCATTCTTGCTCACGTCATCAAAATTCTTATACTCCTGTACGTGAAATTTCACTTAAAACGCGCGTTCTGCGAAGTGTTATTTTGTTGTTAAAATAAAGTACCTAAGCCATGTTAGGAGTGGTACATACGTAAATTGATTTCTCTCCAAAAAAATATTTATTTATTTATTTATTATTTTTCTAAATAATTTTAGGACGGTATATTCTCCACGTCCAGACGATTTCAACTGAAAAGTAAAGGTTGGTTGGATTAAGTCCCCGGCATTTCAAGTGCTCTTAAATCGCGAAAGTGTATTAATTCTTGTAAAATGTAATAATTTTTTTATCTCAATAACGAAGTTTCACGAGAGAGCAGCGTACTTCGTATACGTTCGAGCGACTGGACTGGGAGTCAGTGAAACGTAGGCTTTCCTCGCGGGAGAGGTTGGAATCCGTGATGCAAGGGCATAATAAAGAGAGGGGTGAGTAGGGGGGGGGGGGTAGGGGGAAGCAAAGACAAGCAGGAATCTCTCAGGAAGAGTCAATATCTTTGGATATGAAAGGAAATGTCGGTGTTTATTTTACGTACCTCTTCCCCCCCCCCCCCTTCTCCATCCCACACGAAAAGCCCCTACCACTATACGTCTGGAAGTCTGGGGATGTATAGCGTCCACCCTTCGTCTTCGATCACATACGAGGCACGGGGCAGATTCAAAATGGTTAATTCATAGTCTTCTCATTTCGCGGGGGTTTGCTGGGAACAACTAACGGAAATACTGACATGCACAAGTCTTAGAAAGCCTACAGTGTTCATTCATACCTGCTGTCGTCGTGGTGAGATACGAGATGGTTGTATTTTACGTTTTTTTTTTGGACGTGATAACGTCTTATAAATCGATGAACGCCGGCCGCTCGCACGGAAAAAGCATGACTCATTGTCACGTTCCGCCTGAGCCGAGCGTGCAAGAACCGGGCCAACCTACCGTGCGAGAAAATCTTTTATAATATCAAACATGTTAAGGCGGGCTTTTCAACTAATTGTCCGTGATTATATTTAAACAAATTAATTTAATTAAATTTGCAAAAAAAACTGTAAATAATATTTGAAAATTAAAAAGTATGCAATTTTCCATCAATGTTTTCTTATGACGTTATCACGTAAAACTATCGTCCGTAAACCGACTTTACAGACAACCCCCCCTTTTTTTTTATGTTTTAGTTGCAACTATCTCGTCGTCGTCAGCCTGTTGTGTTCGCCTGCGCTGTAGTTGATTCTGATAGGCTACTAAGTGGTATGTTTTAATTTCTTTCAGGAAAAAAAATCGTCTGTAAAGTCGGTTTACGGACGATAGTTTAACGTGAAAACGTCATAACAAAACATTGATGAAATGATTGCATACTTTTATGAATAAAATTTAATAATTTTTATTGAATTATCACTATTTTGTTTGGATACAACGGAGTGAAAGAAAATCTACAATTAAATTGATAAATTTAATTGATAAATCTACTTTTATTTGCACTCATCAATTCAAATATGTTTATTACTTTAACGAACAGATTATTTTAACTATAACTTTTATACATGTTTTTTTATTTGACTTCTTCCAATCTGTGTTATTCTGTTAAGGATAGGACGATGATAGGAAAAGTAGGAAACGAATGGGAGTGTTTCAAGTTTAATGTGCCTCGAAAAAATCAAATCGATGGTTGTTCCAATCGAGTGGAAGAGAGATAGATGCGGCGCAAGCGTCAAATGAGCGTAACGGGGCACAGCGTAACGGGACAATGTGCGTAACGGGACACTTTTTCGTGCGTGCAGCCGGCGTTCATCGATTTATTAGACGTTGTCACGTCAAAAATACGAAATAAGGAAACGGAACTGCTCGTCCTTCCTCGGGGTGATTCTCAAAAGCTTTTCGTGGACAGACACCACTCGGATATGTTGAGCAGTTTTCAAATCGCGTGGGATCCCCCCTTTCCCCCCCCCCCCCAGCCACCGAAACTCTGAACACAGGATGTATGTCCGGGTAGGCGTGGCCCTTATAGTGTGTTCCAAGTAGAGCTGGAAAAATTCGCGAGTTCAATGACCTCCAGGATAGACTCCACGATCCTCAGCCTACTTGGGCAAACGGCACCTGTTAATTATTGGGTACTGAATTTTGAGACGTCTCAAGTCGGTAATTTGTGATTGGATACTTCTTTGTGTATGATGGTCTCTGATTGGCCGAGAGTTCCTACATATTAACAGTGAACCAATAGCAGAAGCAGCATAACGGTGTAATTATTTGAATTGGTAACATATCAACGAAATGTATCTGCGAATTTTTTCCGGTCTCTAGTTCCAAGTCTTAACGAAGGTAAATATATATATATATATATATATATATATATATATATTTCAATATCAAACGAGAAAAAATTGTTGAAAACAATATGGCGGATTTAGCTCCCTCTCTCTCTCTCTCTCTCTCTCTCTCTCTCTCTAAACAGGCCAGTAAGGAGTCAGGGGCGAACAATCAGATCTACCCTGTTCCCCCCTCCTCCCAAACTGTGCTAACCGGGCGGGGAAACGAAGCAAAGGAAGTCCGAGAACAAAGCAAGAAATTTCTCGTCCCACTTGACTGTCCTTTCTCGAGGGGGGAAAACGGATGAGGAAGGGGGAAGGGGTGTTTGGGGGGGGGGGGAGAGTGGAGAATTCCTCCCAGGACAAACACGGCAGCTAACCGGAAACAAGAGTACGAGAGTGGGCGGGCCCATGATGGAAAAAAAAAGAGAGAGAGAAAAAGGTGGGGGGAGAAATTTCACGCGACAGTTATTCGGTATCGCACATCGCCGGCCAGGACTTTTTTTTATATTTTTTTTTACGCTTTAACATCTTATCTCTCGGTATACGGGCATTTGGTGGGAGTAAATTTCGTTAATGCGAATTGAAAGTCAAAGGAACGGAAATGTGTGACGGACAGGGCTGCCATCCATTGCGAAAGGCGCGTAACCAAATTTCACAAAGCCGAAGGGAAACTTTTATAGTTTAATTGACGCATTTTAAATGGATAGGCAATATTTTAATCAAAATTCCTTGTCATAAATCATGATCCGATGCGGGGTTTAATATATGTATACATAAAAGTCTTTTCCGCTTTTATTAATGCCGTATTTTTATTTTAAATTTCTATCAGCGACTGGAATGATTCGATAGTTTACATAGCTTCTCCGGCAGCGAATTCTAGCGGAGATTGAGTAAACTACGTGAGATTCGCGCACTGAGAGAAAGGTTTGTTTGCCTCAACAAAATATTTGTTTATATGTGGCGAAATAAACATATTTTGTTAATTCAAACAAATATTTTGTAGTAGGAAAGATACTGTTGACCCAACAAAATGATTTTGTCAACTCAAATGTATATTTGGTTAGGTGTAACAAATTATTTTTGTTACTTACCGAGTTTGGTTGAAATAACAAATAATTTGTTCCACCGAGTAAATATTTATTTCGCCATACATAAACAAATATTTGTTTGATTCAAAGAGACATTTTTCTCTGTGCGTCCATAAATCTAGTTCAAAACATCAATTTTGCGTATATACTTTGAATATATATACTGTATAGAAGTCGCGAGTGGATAGGATTTACTCTACGTTTTTCAGAAGCGTATGATAAGCAGCTTGGGAACTTCACCGCTGCAGTGCGCTGCCGTAACGCCCTGTATCGTCTTAGTTGTTATTTACACGTTAGAGCGCAGCACTGTCGCCCGCTGTCATTCCCCGCACCCCTCATCCATCATTAACTTCAGCTCAAGGTCGTTCAACGGGAGGGGGAAGGGGTGTTTGAAGAGTTCGACACTTGTCCGCTAGGGACCACCACGAGTCGATGCCCCTAGAGATGGTGGCGATTGCGGCGGTGAATTAACCAACTACCTCAAACCCGTATTAGAAATTTTAACCTGGGCTGGCGACTTCTATACAGTATATATATATTCAAAGGTATATATTTATCACTCTGGACCACTCACCAGGTTGAGAGCCTCCCTGTCCGAGTCCCTCGAGTCGCCATCTTGGACCGCCGCGTCCGTACTCACGCTGTGTCCGTCGTCGCTCAGGTCGCCGTTCATCCGCGCGTCTGCGGAACATGGGCGCACACTGTTGGTACCAGACACAGGGGCGCACACTCTTAGTACCAGACACATGGGCGCACACTGTACACCAGACAAATGTGCGCACACTCTTAGTACCAGACACATGGGTGCACACTCTTAGTACCAGACACATGGGCGCACGCTCTTGGTGCCAGACACATGGGCGCACACTCTTAGTACCAGACACATGGGCGCACACTCTTAGTACCAGACACATGGGCGCATACTCTTAGTGCCAGACACATTGGCGCACGCACACACTTAGTACCAGACACATGGGCGCATACTCTTAGTACCAGACACATGGGCGCACACTCTTGGTGCCAGACACATGGGCGCACACTCTTAGTACCAGACACATGGGTGCACACTCTTAGTACCAGACACATGGGCGCACACTCTTAGTACCAGACACATGGGCGCACACTCTACACCAGAAACATAGACTCACAATTAGTAGAGACCGGAAAAATTCGCGGGTTCAATGACCTTTAGGATAGACTCCAATATCCTTTACACACTCGGGAAAATTCCATCTGTTCATTGGTTGCTGACTTGTGAGTTGTCACGACTGGGTGGCCTGTGATTCGACACTTCTATGAGTGAGGGTCTCTAATTGGCCCTCAGTCCTCCAGATTAACTGTGGACCAATGGCAGAAGCAGCACTAAGGTATAATTATTTGAATTTTAGCATAGCACGTAATGAACACGCGAATTTTTCAGGTCTCTAACAATTAGTTAAGGAAATGGGGGTAAGCGTACTCTCAATATTCCAGAAACATGGGCGCAAACTCTTAGTTCGGGAAATAGGGGTAAAGCCACGATTAATATTCCAGAAACTAGAGTGAACACACTCTTAACTCCAGGAATATGAGCGCAAACTCTTAGAGCGGGAAATAGGATTAAATACACTCTTAATAATCCAGAATCATGGGCGGACACTCCTAGTTTAGTTATAGGGGTAAACTTAAGTACTATTGAAATTCCATAAACTAGAGGGAACACACTATTAATTCCAGAATTATATGCGCACACTCTTAGTTGCAGAAATATTGGTAACCACGCTCATAATATTTTAGAAACAGGGATGAACACACTCTTCATATCACGGCAACGTGAGGTTTACAAAACTCTTAATTATAAAACCCGGAGTGAACATACTATTAATGCCGAAAAACGGATGAACACAATCATATTTCAGAAAACAGGTTTGAACACGATCTTTATATTTCAGAAACGGGCGTGAACAAACACTTTCAATATTCGTGAAACAAGGTTGAACACATTCTTAATTAATTACAGAAACATGACCGTACACTCATTTTCCGGAAACGAATAAACACACTCTTAACACATATATATGCACTCTTAAATTTCGGAAATGCGTTTGAACTGACTCTTAATTCCGGCAACAAGGGATCACACATCTTTAATTCCAAAATAAGGGTTGTACACACTCCTAATTAATGAAAGAGGGGTGTGGGTCTCTTATTTAAGAAACAGGGGTTTAAGCAATCTTAATTCCAGAAAAAATCCTCAAAAATGTGTTTGATCGCAATCTTAGTTCCAGAAACTGAGGTGTAGGATCATAGTTCTAAAAACAAGTGACCACAAATCCTTAATTATAGAAACAGTGGTGAACACACTCTGCATTCGGTTAATAAGTTGAACACACTATTAATATTCCGGTAATTGGGGTGAACACACTCTTAATTCGACAACGGTGGAGCCTAGGACCTGTGGTTTCAATACCCGAACTCCACCCACCGAAATTTCGGATTTGCGTCACCGCAATTAAATAATTATGAGTATTACTGTCCTACTTCATTTGACACACACACACTAAATTAATATTTACACTTTTCCTAAATGTGTCCTGAAAAAATCTTTCCTATAAAATTTGTTCTTTAAATTATTCATGTAATGGGTAATTTTGACTTAATACAATTTCTTGGACATTTGCCATTTCAGTTTTGCACTTTTTGTCATGGAAACAATTCATAAAATGCAAAATAAAAAATATCAATTAAAATAATAAATAAGTCCATAGAAAAAGAGACTAAATCAGCTGATATCAAACCGATAAACCCAACGCTGAACATACGATCAGGCTGTGCCTGATGAAGGAAACAGATGTCAGTTCCCGAAACGTCACAAATGTTTTGTCATTGGAAACCTTCTGTGTTCGTCAGTGCTATCGTCCGTAGTATAATTATGTTTTGCTGCGTTGTCCACATTTTTGTCTGTCTACATTTACTGTTATTTTTGAAACTGTCTCGTCGTTGTTAGCCACTGTGTTAGTCTGTGCTGCTTTTATGTTTTTTGACGTGACAATGTCTAATAAATCGATGAACGTCGGCTGCACGCACGAAAAAGTGTCCCGTAAAGCACATTGTCCCGTTACGCTGTGTCCCGTTACGCTCATTGTACGCTTGCGCCGCATCTATATTTCTTCCACTCGATTGGAACAACCACCGATTTGACTTTTTCGAGGCACATTAAACTTGAAACACTCCCATTCGTTTCCTACTTTTCCTATCATCGTTCTATCCTTAACAGAATAACACAGATTGGAAGAAGTTAAATAGCAAACATGTACACAAGTTATAGTTAAAATAATCTCTTCGTTAAAGTAATAAACATATTTGAATTAATGAGTTCAAAGAAAAGTAAATGTATCAATTAAATTGTATATTTCATTTCACTCCTTCTTTGTATCCATACAAAATAGTGATAATTCAATAAAAATGATTCAATTTCATTCATAAAAGTATGCAATCATTTCATCAATGTTTTGTTATGACGTTGTCACGTTAAAACTATCGTCCGTAAACCGACTTTACAGACAACCAATTTTTTTTGCATCCAAGTTTTCACCTAACGTACTGTCGTGCCAGCCATATATTAATTACTACGTGCAAGGCGCATCACTTTATTTTCACATACGTACGTGAAATTTTACCCTTAAGGGGGGAAGAATTTTAAAAATTTAATTTTTGCTTTTTGAAATTCGTATTTATTTTTTCTCTCTCGTGGTTTTAAATAATTTCGTAATAAAACCACGGTTTTTACATTTTTTCGACAATTTTAATTGTGTATTTAATGATTTCAAGATTTTTGAAGCCCCAAATAAGTATATTTCAATTCTAGCATGAAAAAAGAACATGTAATCGTACAGTATATGTAGTATAGAGGTTTGAATTAAAAGGTTTGTATGCTACCTTTGACATAACTCCCTTATTATTTGTACTAATATTATTTATTATAATTGGAAAAAAAATTAAAAAACTATGAAACAGGAGTATTTCACGGGTTTTGATGAAAACATAAAAAAAAATTATTTAAGATTGATATCATACAAATAAGAGTTTTAAGATGAGGTCTAAATA
Source organism: Bacillus rossius redtenbacheri (assembly GCF_032445375.1). NCBI lineage: Eukaryota > Metazoa > Arthropoda > Insecta > Phasmatodea > Bacillidae > Bacillus > Bacillus rossius. The sequence goes on from NC_086345.1 coordinate 17,193,583, forward strand.
CGAATTGTGGAACACACGATTACATGCTCTCAGTTCATGCTGCTATTGCAATAAAAATTGGCGTTTTTGAAACGATTAATTAGCACTTAGTATAATTAAAACCATTTATAAAGTTCCATTTACAGTAGTTATAAAACTTATTCAATTTAAACCACTGGCAAATGAAATTATAGATAAAAATAATTCGGGAAACACCCCTTTAAACGGTAATTTTGAAAACAGTTAAATTGATTGCGATTTTTTTTTATGCAAGAAGAGCGTCATACTGGAGTGAATAAAGTTTGGGCTGAAAATGTAAGTCAAGTAACTCGATGAAAAAGAGTTTAACTAATATTATTGTGTAATAAACATATTTGAATTAATGAGTGCAAATAAAAGCAAATTTATCAATTAAATTGTAGATTTCATTTGACTCATTTTTTGTATCCATACAAAATAGTGATGATTCAATAAAAATGATTCAATTTTATTCATAAAAGTATGCAATCATTTCATCAATGTTTTGTTATGACGTCACGTTAAACTATCGTCCGTAAACCGACTTTACAGACAACCAATTTTTTTTTATTACTGAATTCCTTCCGCGGAATTCTTGTGCTGCCTGATGTCTAAGTTTGAATGTGTTCGTCTGTGCTGACGTCATTTTATTGTCGTCCATAATACTTACCTGTTTAGGTTCATCATTGGGTTTACATGTTTGACATCAGCTGATTTGGCTGATTTAGTTTTCTACAGGCAAGCGGTTCACGTTTCACTACAGCATTACATGACTTGGTCGTGGTTCGTTCTGGGGTAAAAATATAAATAGGGCTTTAATTCCTCAAAATCACACTATATAAACATCTATTAAAATGATAACACTATGTGTAAACAACAAATAATAGAAATATTAAGAGTTATTTATAGAATTCAAACAAAAAAATTAATTATAAAATCAAGATCCACATTAAAAATCCACTGATTTATCAGTGAGCAAATGTTTGTTTGGTAGAATCAACAGTTCCAATGTTTAGATTAAAACTGACTCATATCAAGATAGTTTCCCGCCAAAGTTCAGGCCCAGTAGCGCGTTCTGCGCCGGGGGTTTAAACTCTTCAGATTGGCCGTCGCGGTCTCCGCATAAATTCCGTGCTGCGCCGTGATTGGCTGCTATTTAAACCCGCATGATAGGCGGAATCGGATATGGCAGAGGGTGTGTGTGTTTTTTTTATTTTTTATTTTTCAACCCTTGTGATCACCGCTGGGTCATGCGTCTGCCAGGGGGTAGGGAGAGAAGGGTTGAATGCCATTATTTAACAATAATGGCAGTATGATGGCGGGTGGAGGCGGTATGGGGGTGGCGTATAGGGGTGGAGGGTAGCAATGGAGAGACACACCCTTCTTTCTCTGCATACGGGTTCCTGTCCCGGTGTTGCCAAATGTCCTGAATTTAATGTTTCCCGGGCACAAACATTTTCCAATAATAGCCAAGTGTGTGTGTGTGTGTGTGTGTGTGTGTTTTTTTTTGACGTGATAACGTCCTATAAATCGATGAACGCCGGCTGCACGCACGAAAAATTGTCACGTTCCGCCTGAGCCGAGCGTGCAAGAACTGGGCCAACCACCGTGCGAGAAAATCATATATAACATCAAACAGGTTAAGGCGGGATTTTTAACTAATTGTTCGTGATTATATTTCAATTTAAATTTGCAAAAACTGTAAATAATATTTGAGAATTAAAAAGTATGTAATTTTTCATCAATGTTTTCTTATGATGTTATCACGTAAAATTATTGTCCGTAAACCGACTTTACAGACAACCCCCCCCCCCCCCCCACCTTTATGTCATCAAACATCGTCATAAGCCCGTGTCCTTGCTAATTAATTTTAATTTGTAGTTTCTTTTTTTATGATTGAAAACCACATCAAAATGCTATTTAGTGATGTGGGTGGTTGCAAAGACATTCATATTTACAAAAAAGAAAAATTACGCATATACCTACGATTGTGTGATAAACAAATACGATGAATAATTTTATTACGAGCAAAGTATTAATCTTACATCAAATTTCAAACGAAACTTCAAAAACTTGAAAAAACTGGTTTAAAAGTATTTTATTGTTAAAAGAGTAAAAAAAAAATTACTGTGTACACTTCCGTGAACAGGAGTGTCTTAACTTCAGAACAGAAAACCCGCTATGTTGAATAACCTTCACGTACCTAAGTGACTACGATAGGAAAAAATAAAAGACACCTACTCCGTAGTAGAACATATATAACTAGAGACCGGAAAAATTCGCGGACCCATTTCGTGGTATGCTAAAATTCAAATAATTATACCGTTTGCGCTGCTTCTGCCATTGGTCCGCTGTTAATATGTAGAGGACTCTTGGCCAGTTACGAGACCATCAATCAAAGAAGTATCCAATCACAAGTCACCCACTTGAGACGCCTACAAAATTCAGCACCCAAATGAACGGGCGCCGTTTTCCCGAGTAGGCGGAGGATCGGAGTCTATCCTGAAGTTCATTGAACTCGAGAATTTTTCCAGTGTCTACATATAGCTCATGTGTAGGTGCAAGGGAAGAATTTTTTTTTTTCCGTAAAACCGGCAACGCTGTACCCGAAATGTGTTTTGAATATGACTCGACCTGTAGCGTGTGGCACCGCGAGAGAGAGAGAGAGAGAGAGAGAGAGAGAGAGAGAGAGATACTGAACACGCTTAGCATCACCCTCCTGAGTCATCCATCATTCCTGGAGTAAGGTTGGGGTGACCTTACGGGGGCGATCTATGAAGCAGGGAATTGTTAGTGGGAGGGGAGGTGGCGTTTCTGGCGGTATTTTGTTCTCCCCAATGCTATTCTCCAAACCAACAACACCCCTTTTTTTTGCATTCACTTTGTAGTCACTTCTTTTACCCGCTGCATTCTCCAACCACCAACCCCCCCCCCCCCCCCCCAACACCCCTTCCACACCCAAAAACCAAACTTTGGGCATTCCTACGGTAAAACGCTCGGCCGAAGACAGGGCGACTCTTACAGTTGGAACTGAAACCATGTTCTGCGCGACATCTGTTGTGTGAACCCATAACGACGTACTATTAAAACAAAAACTCTGAATATAAGTTCAAATCCAAATTTTACTGGGGATCCCCTATGGTCCCCTGCCAATATATATATTTATTTATTTAAATAAAAAACCCAAAACAAAAAAATAAACATAAAGGCAATAACATAAACAGACACAAAAAATATAATTACTTATTAACACTATAAATACTATAAAACACTATAAATTGTTAACAGAACTCGAAACTCACCACGATGAACAAGATACAAATGTTTATAAAAAAACATTATACGGATACAATCTTAATACTTGGATTTAAAAAAAACACGATTAAGTGTCAGGAAAGAGTAATTCATTTTTAAATACAAGAATTAATTCAGTAACTCCTTAAAAACAATAATATTTGATGTTTGTATAAAAAAGTATAAGCTAAATGATAGCCAATTAGCTAAGGAAAATCAAACAACTTATTTGAGTCCAGTGTTATCGAGAGTGTATTTACAGTTAATTAAAGAGTTATAACAGATTTTAACGAAAACAGAATCGAGAAGAGGTCTACAATCAGCTACAGGAACAAAATTGTAGAGTAGAGGAGAATTTTAAACTTAACAGTTTCACAATTTTAGTTTGAATGGATTCAATTTTAACAGAATCAGAGGAATTGATGGAATTCCAAATTATTGAAGAATATTCTACTTTATACATAATTAAAGAACAATTCTGAATAAGAATGGCATCAGGATTGGTAGAGTGAAAAGTGATGTATTTAATTAAACCATGAGTTCTTCTTGAGCTATTGATTAAGTCATCTATATGGAGGTGAAAATATAATTTTGAGCCAAAAATTATGCCCAATTATTTTAAGAAATATGCTTTATGAATTATTAATTATAGTATTCACTTGTTTATAATCAAAAGACACGTGGGAAATATTTCCTGGTAAAGGATATAAATATTTTCCCCCTTGTTGAGAGATACTAAATTAAGATTACACCAATAATAGATTGCAATAATGTCTGATTGAAGTAAAATACAGTCATTATAGGAAGTTTCTTTTGCTGTTGAAATTGGAAGAGAGAAAAAAATAGGCGAATATCAATTAAATTGTAGATTTCATTTCACTCCTTCTTTGAATCCATACAAAATAGTGATAATTCAATAAAAATGATTAAATTTTATTCATAAAAGTATGCAATCGTTTCATCAATGTTTTGTTATGATTGTCACGTTAAACTATCGTCCGTAAACAGACTTTACAGATAACCATTTTTTTTTCCGGTTTGTCGGGTGTCGAAATATATATAAAAAAAGGGGAATAAAGAAAAATAAAATTCGGGTGTGGACTTGTGCAGTTCTTGAACCAACCCGTCCTGTTAAAGCTGTTTTACTCAATTTTCCTGGTCAAGAATGCATAAAAATATGGAGGCATAAAAAAGCGTTCGAGGGAAAGAATAAAAAAAGGGGGGGGGGGGGGCGTTGTGGCGAAGGGGGCTAAACATCCTCCCCCCCTTCTTTCTGCCCATCATTTTGAACAGTGTGTGAAGTGCTTCTTGCCTGCATGAAAAGGGGCTGGTTGATCCGCCCTCCCCCTCCCCAAAGATGATCTCTAGACTCCCCCTAGCACGATTATTCACCGGGGGCTGGGAGAAAAAAAAAAAAGAACCGTTATCTGGTGGCTGCCTCTTCAAACGTTTCGTAATCTGGTAAACGGGATTGTAAATTAGCAGGATTGGTATTTACACTTTAATGCTTTTTTTTGTTTAAAAAATATTTTTTAAAGCCACTTAAAAATATAAAAATAAAAACACGTGGGCAGAACAGCGCAGTAGCCATATTAACACCGTTGATAACGATAATGGTAAATTTTTTAGCAGCTGAAGGACAATGTTTATTTTTTTTGCAATAACTTGGATCAAATTTGCTAGGGTATGGTAGCAAATATATTATTTTCAAAAGAAAAGTGAGGGAGGTGCACCCTGAAAGAAAAAAATATCATAGTTGAGTAGTTTGGTTGTTCGGGTTGGAGGCACTGGTTTAACCCTGACCTTGCATTCCTTCCTATTGGACCTGGGTTCAAAAAAAAATAAAGTCCGGCCATCTTGGTTTCGGTTTTCCATTATTTTTATTTTGCCCCGAAATCTTTCAGGGCAAATGCTGGTATGGTAATGCCCGGGGGGGGGGGGATGGGGGGGATGCACTCGAACGTCACGGCGCTGCCATCGCGTGACCTATCAGCCAATGGAGAGGCGCTTAATGCGCGGGAAATTCAAATATCTCTTGGCTACTGTTCGCACCTGTAACTTTGCAGCGTTGCGATTCCGGATGTGTGTTCCTCAAAAAAAAAATTGTTGTTTTGGTGTTTATTTCCACCCATTAAATTAATGACCCGCAATTACCGAACACTCGTAATGGACGGGGGGGGGGGGGGGGGAGAGAGAGAGAGAAGGGGGGGGGGGGGTATTTTACTTGCCAGGAATGTGTAAATATCTAACCTCGGTAACAAACAAATTCACACGTTCCCTTGGTTGCAAATGCACTAATAATAGGAAACTCGGACACGAAATTTAACGTAGAATTCTTCAAAATAATGAGGAACGTGATAAATATGTACGCAAAAATAGTGTTTTCGACTACATACATTTCTGGACGCGAACCACACGTATAGTTTCCGCACCCGCCGCTAGAATTCGCTGCCGCAGCAGCTACATACGTCGACTAACGTGTTTCATTATATTTGGCAGACAGAACTTTAAACTACTATGAAACGGTTCCGATGAAAGCGAAAAACTAAACCCCGGATTTGAACCTGGTTTTAGACGAGCAATTTTATTAAAATTATGCTGATATTATTAAAATGAATTCAATAGTTGATACTGTAAATTTGCCCTTGAGCTTTGTGAACTTTTGGTACGCGCCATTTGCCAGAGATGGCAGCACCGTGGTTACACATTTCCGTTCCATTAACGAAATTACTCGTACCAAATGCCCTGTTCCAAGAGCTAAGACCTTACACATAAAAAATAAAAAAAATTAACAGCTAACGAATGTTTCTGTGGTAAAAAAAATGTATATATAGAACATTAATTCACGAAACCAATTCGCTCGAACTGACCGATATGGTATGTTCTGATCAGCATCTAGAAGTCGTATTTCCCGCCTGGATATGTATTTTTTTTTTTCGCCGGAACCTTTCATTTCCCTACCACTTCCCGTCCATTCCTATTCATGTCGTGTCCAGCGCCAAAGCTCTCTCCCGAATATATATATGTGTATATAGACATACATATATTCCTCACTTTCTTGGAAAAGCGGCCAAAATTTCACCACCACCTGAGATACTCCCACATTTGAATATCTGAATAATATTCGCCCTCCCACCCTCTTACGCGCCCCACTCGTTTTCCGGCACCGATAAAAGCGAAACAAGATCGACTTGAAATATCTGACACGAAGTTCATATTATTCGTTACTCCTGCCGTGAAATATGGACGAAGTCAATTTTTCTCGGCGGCTTTCAAAACGCGAAGGTCGCTCGTAGTCTGTGCAAAAACGCTCCAGGTCTTACTTTATTTTTGTTATCATCGATGCCCGAAGTTAAGGAAGAGAGAGACCTTGGGAACAGGTATTATTTGCAAAATATTAGTTCGACAATTTGTTATCGAACATCAGAGGTTTACAAATTTGTTACATAAAATAAAGTTTATCGATAGTTCCTTTACAGTTGTTGTCATTCCAAAAAAATAATATTGAAATACTGGACACATGTCTTCACAGACGATACTACTTTTCGCAGGTGGCCACTATTATTTTCAAACACCATATTAAATCGTATAATACCCTGTTTTTTTAATGGAACAGAAATATATATATATATATATATATATACCTAATATATATAATATATTTTCGCTTTATAGGGGCCGATTTTAATACATAGTTTAAAACTTCGCTTCATAAAAACCGAATGATCCGATAGTTTACGTATAACTAGAGACCGGAAAAATTCGTGGGTTCAATGACCTTTAGGATAGACTCCAATATCCTTTACACACTCGGGCAAATGCCAACTGTTCATTGGCTGCTGACTTGTGAGTCGTTGCGACTGGGTGGTCTGTAATTCGACACTTCTATGAGTGAGGGTCTCTAATTGGCCCTCAGTCCTCCAGATTAACAGTGGACCAATGGCAGAAGCAGCACTAAGGTATAATTATTTGAATTTTAGCATAGCACGTAACGTACCCGCGAATTTTTCAGGTCTCTACGTATAACTGCTCCGGCAGCGAATTCTAGCTGCGTTAGCGTAAACTAGTCGTGATTCACGTCAAGAAATGAAGTTGAAAATGCAACCTGAGCATGCATTCGTCTCGTTCGACGCTATTTTGAAGAATTCTACGTTAAATTTTCATTGTCCCGAGTTTCGTATTGTAAGTGTATGTGAGAACACGTGAATTTGCTCGTTACTGAGGCTAAAAATCTACACATATCTGGTGTTTAATTGAAAGGCTCGCTCAGTTGTGTTTTTGAAGTGAAAACTTATATGGGAAGATTTGGATAGGGAATAAATTCATGTAAGTAGTCATCGACATGGTCACGTGACGTGTTAACGATAAACACTCCAGCTGTTCCTATTAGTGATCAAATTGTGTTTTTGTTCAATTTTTATTTTAAATCTTAAGTATACCCACTCCCACAAAAATGTTTATCATCGTTGATTTTATCTTGAATTGTAATCAATAGAGGGTTTATTTAAGAGTGCTTAGTCACAGTGTCTAATAATATAGTGCAGAGCGGGAAGATAAATTTTTTGAAAAAAAAAAAAAAAAAAAAATGCCTACCGCCCGAAAACTACAGTTTTTGTTGAATGTTGTTTTTTATTTCTTTTCTAATTCATCACCGTGGTTAGATGGCCTATGAAATTATCTTAGCTTGAGTTACGAAGACACTATTTATATAGAGCCCCGCCACCTTAAACCTGGCGGGTGATTTCTCAATCCTGAAGATGCCTAGTGCGAAGCAGAGTGAAACGTCAGCGCAATACACCATTTCTGTTCTGCTAAAATAAAAATATATATATATAGGCAACATCGTTTACTATAAGAATGGCCGTGCAATCCACCTGCAGTCCACCTCGTCTTTGAAAGTGATGAAATTAAAAAATAAATAAATAAAATTTTTTTGCAATATTGCAATGCTAGCATCAGTAACCTCCAATAAAACATAATTACCAGCTCACACGCAACAAACTTCTATGAAAAAGAAAAAAAACACGCGATAAATAAATAACGACGCTGTCACACACATCTCTGCATACGTTGTATCGTTGTTTCGTAGATGGGGCTTGTGTATTTTATTTTTTTCCTCCTTCTTCTCAAAATACAAACGTCTGCAATAGTTGAAAAATAAATCGCATTGTGATCGATATATCGACGCATCGCAAAGCTGGTCCGCCGGCCATTGGCGTGGTATTGGTGGGGTAGGTATGTAAAATAAGAAACGGCCTGATTGAGTATTCATCGCTGCTTTTCTCGCAACTCCTACCACTTCCCCTTTCCTCCCCTTCGTTTCACCTTAGGGAAAACTATGGGCATGGAAATGGAGGAGGAAGAGAGAGAGAGAGAGAGAGAGAGAGAGAGAGAAAGAGAGCGGTGTATTTGGACTGTGGTCAGTCGGTTCGAAACTGCTTTCATCCTTCTCATCTCCTACGCCGCGTCTAAACCCCCTCCCCCCCTCAAGTAGCCAACCCCTTCTCATAGTGGGTGTTGGTGGAAGACACAGCAGTCGAGTGGTCGAACCTTTCTTGCCCTTCTCCACCAAAACAAAGCGTCCTGGGTTCGATACCCCGTTGGCTGAAAAGAAAAGAAAAATCGTTGTCTGTAAAGTCGGTTTACGGACGATAGTTTAACGTGACAACGTCGTAACAAAACATTGATGAAATGATTGCATACTTTTTTGAATAAAATTGAATCATTTTTATTGAATTAACACTATTTTGTATGAATACAAAGAAGGAGTGAAATTAAATCTACAATTTCATTTAAAATTTTACTTTTATTTGCACTCATTAATTCAAATATGTTTATTACTTTAACGAAGAGATTTATACATGTTTGCTATTTAACTTCTTCCAATGTGTGTTATTCTGCTAAGGATAGGACGATGATAGGAAAAGTAGGAAACGAATGGGAGTGTTTCAAGTTTAATGTGCCTCGAAAAAGTCAAATGGATGGTTGTTCCAATCGAGTGGAAGAGAGATAGATGCGGCGCAAGCGTACTATGAGCGTAACGGGACAATGTGCGTAACGGGACACTTTTTCGTGCGTGCAGCCGGCGTTCATCGATTTATTAGACGTCACGTCAAAAAAAATGGATCACTCGAAGAGAAACACAGAGTCTCTGCTCCGTCTCACCTCGTCTGTTTCCCATGTGTTTAAAGGCTTGTTCTCACTAGCCATTGTTATTATTTATTTTATGCGTAATAGCTAGAGACCTGAAAAATTAGCGGGTTCATTACGTGCTATGCTAAAATTCAAATAATTATACATTAGTGCTGCTTCTGTCATTGGTTCACTGTTAATCTGGAGGACTGAGGGCCAATTAGAGACCCTCACTCATAGAAGTGTCGAATCACAGGCCACACCCAGTCGAGACGACTCACAAGTCAGCAGCCAATGAACAGTTGGCATTTGCCCGAGTGTGTAAAGGATATTGGAGTCTATCCTGGAGGTCATTGAACCCGCGAATTTTTCCGTCATCTAGTAATACCATCGCGTTTTCGGCATTTGGTGGGAGTAATTCTGTAAATGCGTCGGAAGTCAGGGAACGGAAATGAGTAACAACCACGGTGCTGCACACCTGTGGGAATGGCGAGAAACAAAAGTTCACAAAGCCAAAGGTAAACTATGTTCTATTTTGGTTCAATTCAAACAAGATGGGAAGTATTTAAATAAAATTACTTCTCGAAAATCATACGTCTCGATACGTCAGTGCACTAATTTCTTTGCGTGTATATACACGTGATTTTTTTTGCTTTGAAATTTATAATAATTATCATTTGCAGTATTCAATACAAAATATTAAGTAATTGTATTATTCCCTTTATTCTTCATAATGATGTTTAATGTTTGTGCCAGCAAACGCATGTTCTGCAATAAATTAGAATTAATCATTTTTGATTCGCCGTCCATCAATTCTATCGTATATTCATTCACTCATTTTCCCGTTCTTCAGCCGCGTACTCATCCATCAAGTCAGCTATCCGTCCGTCCGTCGCAACCATTCAACCGTTCATCCACTTATTCAATTATTCATACATTAATCTGAATACTTAATCCATTCGTACGTTCGTTCATTACCTACTCCCACCAACCCTTCATCACCACGCCAACTTCGGAGAACAAACGAACGTAATCGTTTGTGTCGTTTACCTGCGGGACGTTTAATTTTCCGTTTGAGTCTCCCAGAACGTTTCAAAATAGAACAGCGATATACACTAGAAAATAATTGGATGTAATTACAAGTGTATGGATTTAATCTGAGAAAAAAAACTTCAATCTTTTTTATCGATTATGATTAGAGACCGGAAAAATTCGCGAATTCATTTCGCGATATGCTAGAATGCAAATAATTGTATTTTTATGCAACTTCTTCCATTGGTTCGCTGTTAACCTGGAGGACTGTGGGCCAATTTTAGACCCTCAGTCAAAGCAGTATCGAATCACGAGTCTCCCAATTGAGACGCCTCACAAGTCAGCAGCCAATGAACAGGCGACGTTTGCCCGAATGTGCACAAGATCGTGGAGTCTAGCCTGGATGTCATTGAACCCGCCAATTTTTCCAGTCCCTAATTATTATTTATATTTCCCGTTTTATGAGCTCCAGAAAATTCTCGTTCAAATCTCCCCCCCCCCCCCCCCCCGCCCCCCTTTGCGGCCGCGGAGAGCCATAAGGCATCTTTTTTTTTTCCTCCTGTAATTCCCTGTTAAATTTTTCTTCCTCCTCTCGACAACATTCGAAACCAAGGGGAGAAATGACCAGACGGGAGTTGACCGCGAAACACACTAGCCAATCGTACGCCCCCCCCCCCCCCTTTTTTTTCCCACTCCCAAAAGCGGCTTTTTTTTTTTTCAAACGGTCAGTCGGACTTTGCACGTATTCTCTCGCGATGATGGAGGGTCCGGGTGGGGTCGACAGTAGAAGGGGGGGGGGGGGGTGCTCCCGCGGACGAGACCTGAATAGGCAAAACCACCCCCGCCCAAGCCGCACAAAGGGAGATCTACCCTCTACCCAACCCCCTCCCCACCTCAAACCGAGTAACACCCCCTGGAAGACCCGCCGAAAACATATTCAGATTTTTCCCCGCCCGCGCCGCTAGTGTGAAGGGAGGGGGGGGGGGAGCATGGAGTCCATCTGTCACGCAGGCGAGCTCTTCTCTCCCGGAAAGAAGTGTGCCGCCGGAATATTCCAGGGCGAACGCAAGTAAGTAGTATACAACTGTCGATTCAGGCGCAGTGTGTTTCTTCAATGCGAAAAACTACACACATTTCAGCCGCGTCTAACCAATATGGCGCAACAATTAGCTGGAAGAATACAATTTTTTTTATCTCTGTAAAGTCGGTTTACGGGCGATAGTTGAACGTGACAACGTCATAACAAAACATTGATGAAATGATTGCACACTTTTATGAATAAAATTGAATCATTTTTATTGAATTATCACTATTTTGTATGGATACAAAGAAGGAGTGAAATGAAATCTACAATTTAATTAATTAAAATGTGTTTATTACTTTAACGAAGAGATTATTTTAACTATAACTTTTATACATGTTTGCTATTTAACTTCTTCCAATCTGTGTTATTCTGTTAAGGATAGGACGATGATAGGAAAAGTAGGAAACGAATGGGAGTGTTTCAAGTTTAATGTGCCTCGAAAAAGTCAAATCGATGGTTTGTTCCAATCGAGTGGAAGAGAGATAGATGCGGCGCAAAGCGTACAATGAGCGTAACGGGACACATCGTAACGGGACAATGTGCGTTACGGGAAACTTTTTCGTGCGTGCAGCCGGCGTACATCGATTTATTAGACGTTGTCACGTCAAAATTGGTTTCTCACACTCGTCACGTTACGTATGCAGACGTGGAAACCCCTTGTTTCTCACCACCGTGGTTTGAAGGCGATGTTATTCCGCACGCCCAGCTATGAGCTCTGAAAGCGGCGGTGAAGTCGGTTTTAAATATACTATTTTTGTAACAGAAATATATCTGTAACACCTTTGTATTCCGCACACGTTGCGGGTATTTTTTTGTGACGTGAATAAGTCTTTAAAATTTCTTCCATAGCGGGAGGCAATTCAAAAAACGAATGGTAACAAAATCGGGGGGATACAGTTTGGTGTTGCAGCTACATATCTATCATCTCCATCCAATATTTAATTACACCACCGGATAGCTAAAGGATCAAGGAATTCGTTACGCTATGTGAGGACCATGACGCATCGCGCTCTTTGGAGGGGGAAGCGCCGCCATTTTGAGGTCATATTGGCTGCGTTTCGAGGTTTACATTTAGTATAACTTTTGACTCGGAGAAGCTACGACGTTCGTTTGGGTTTCAATCGTCAGCTCTCGTCAAAATCTATCGATTGCAAAATATAAAACATTAGTGTAAAATAGTTACAGTAGATATACATGGTGTTAAAATATAAAAAAAAATAGCGCAGGTATTTTATATTTTGTATAGAAAATATTGCCTGTTACGTACACGTATTCACGTACAACACACGGCCGTGTCCAAAACACAGCCACAGCCCATTTTGTTTGAATTGAAACTGTTTAATAGTGGGTAGGGCAAGTGCGGGCGATTATTCATCATGGCGTAACGGAAAGTGCAACGGTGAGAAGTGCACAGCATGACGGCTGAGAGGGAGACAGGGGGGAAATAACGAACGAATAAAGTAGAGTGCCAGACACACTGTTTAAGTCTCTCTGCAGGTTTTTTCATCGCCACATGTCACAATTATTGTGAACGTTCGGTAAAAATAAACAATTATAAAACACCTTATTTTTTAATTTTTTTATTTTAAGTGAATTGTTGAAGTTGTGATGTTTCATTTCTAGCGTTGTTTTTTTTACCACCTGACTTGAATTATTGTTTTCGCGCGCTTCCGCTAGGGGCGCTGAACGCAGCCGCAGTTTTCAACGAATGGGGATGAGCCGGGTCCAACAAATGGGAAGCCTTCATTTCACAGACGAGAGAGCCACACCCGAAGTTCCACGAAGTTCATGCTCGCTGCAAACCCCCCCCCCCCCCGGTCTATCTCATTGTATAAACCGGTGTGGCATTAAATTTTGCGGTTGATTAGGATAGGTTAGCTACATTATAAATACTTTAAAACATTGTGGACGGTTGGTTATATTAGGTAAGTATAGCTACATTAAAAATACTGTAAAATAATTGTATGGTTGCTTAGCAAATAAATTTTTAATATGTAGCTATCCAGGGCTAGGAAACCGTTTACATGATTTCACAGTATCTTTAATGTAGCTAACCTAACCAAATCAACCGTCCACAATGTTTTAAAGTATTTACAATGTAGCTAACCTAACCTAATTGACCATTGTAGGGACCTGAAAAATTCGCGGGTTCATTACGTGCCATGCTAAAATTCAAATAATTATACCTTAGTGCTGCTTCTGCCATTGGTCCACTGTTAATCTGGAGGACTGAGGGCCAATTAGAGACCCTCACTCGTAGAAGTGTCGAATCACAGGCCACCCAGTCGCGACGACTCACAAGTCAGCAGCCAATGAACAGTTGGCATTTGCCCGAGTGTGTAAAGGATATTGGAGTTTATCCTAAAGGTCATTGAACCCGCGAATTTTTCCGGTCTCTAGTTATTATGAGTTACAATGAACAAAAAAAAACCGAAGATGCACGATCGGGCGTTTGGCTCTCTCGTCTGTGAAAAGAAGGCTTCCGCCAACAAATACTCTCTCTCTCTCTCTCTCTCTCTCTCTCTCTCTCTCTCTCTTTCTCTCTCTCGTCCTTGAGTAGTATCGTACCCACGCTAATCTAAGTCTTCTACCGAGGGCGTTCTTCAATTCGTTCCTGGAATTAACAGCTCGTGAGTTGAGTTATTAGCCACTTGATGGTTGCTGCATCACTTCCAATTGGTAAAAAAAAGAGAGAGAGAGATAGAAAGTGACGGAAAATTAAGCGCGATGGACTGGAAAGTGTACAAAATTACTGGCCGCTCCCGTCGCCACCAGGCAATTAGCCCGGCAGTGTTTAATTGCCGGCGACTGTACTTGCATATAGCGCGTCCCGCTACGCATTTGTTTCCTCCCCCCCCCCTAACCCCACCCCTCCAACCCCTCTTACTAGGTTCTTCGCGCCGGCCGCGTAATGGGTTTTATATTAACGACGTATCATGATTACAGTTAGTTCTCAAGGTTAATTAAGCAATTTAGGACGCACTTGCAGTTGTGCTTCTCTTGGCTCGTCATTAAGAATCTTTCCGTTATATTCTTTTGGTCTAACTCAGACACTCAGTGAGAGCGTGAAAAGGGAGGGGGGCGGGGAAATATGTGAGCGAGTACTCGTCAGAATTGTGTAACATCTAACCCCGGTAACGAGGAAGTTCATGTGTTCTTACGTCGCAAATACACTTACAATACATTAAAATAATAAGAAATTTTTTTTTCATAGCCATAGAACATGATGTCTACACAGAAAAATAAAACATTTTCTGGACTTTTACTTAAGATTCCTTTGGAAACAAGTTGCCAATAAGTAGATTTGTAATAGTACAACAAATATATTGTAAATTTGTTCAACATATGTCTATGGTTATTTTTGTATATTTGAAATAGTTATTCGATATAATATAGAGTATTTCGTACCCAAAAAAAAATCTGTAAAATTTTTATATTTCATTGTTCTTTAATTCGAGCATATTATTTTTAAAATCATAAAAAAGATCATCGAATATTCAATCATTGGAATTTATTTTGTTTTATAGTGCTTAGTAATGTGCGCAGATAATACTGGAAAACATATTCCGGGAACGGTTTAAAAATAACTTTCGCTACTGGAGGTACTGGGAGAACACGAAGCATTAATGCCCGGGTAAGAATCCTTAAAAAAAATCTGTGATTTTACATGAAAATTTATGTCCCATTTCAAAAAAAAAAACGTTGATTTTACACCCTGTCCCACATATTCAACGTATGATAAACTCCATGTATAGAGACCGGAAAAATTCGCAGATTCATTCGGCGATAGGCTAGTATTCAAATACAAATACCTTTATAATGATTTTGCTATTGGCTCACTGTTCATCTGGATGAATCTCAGCCAATCATAAACCCTCAACCAAAGAAGGATCGTATCACAGACAAACCAGATGAGACGACTCACAAGTCGGCAGCAATGAACTTGCGTTACTTGCCCAAGTGTTCAGGGGAATGTGCAGTCTATCCTGAAGGCCATCGAAACCGCGAATTTTTCCAGTCTCTATCCATGTATCATTGGAACATAAATCGTCCACTTCAGTGTACGATTGGGACGGTCAGGATCACAAAAAACAAGGACCTCTCGGCCGACCAATAGCGATGCGTCACTCACCGACCAGAGGGGAGTGGGGGGGAGGTTCGGAGTCCGGGTCCTTTTCCATCCGCGTGATTGGCTCGGCCGCTGGAAACAAAACAAGATCGAAAACACTTCATTAAAAGGAGACCAAACCACGTCAATATATACCTACATATTTTTTTAATTTACTCTCCCAAAATCCAGGGAAACAAAAAAGAAAACAAGTTTTCAAAACATTGGGAAAAAAATTCACGTGGTAAAGTCTTTAAGTAAGTCACTAAATATGATTTTAAAAAAAGGGAGTATGAACTTGGGTGCACACGTTTAAATTTATATTTCTATGGTATTACTAAAACATTAACCTGTGACATTTTTTTTTTTATAAACACACCATAACACTAAGTATATGTGTGTTTTTTTTTGCTTAAACGACATAGATAAGTCTGTAAATACTTCCTACAAACAAAATCTTAAACTCACTGAGCTGTTTCAACAATTAAGATTTAAAAAACAAAAATTTCATTAAAAAATTTTATTTGTATTTTTCATGGCGTTGAATTCATTTAGGCTAACAATTTGTTGTGTCTCTACAGTATAATGAAAGCTTAGCTGCACTATTTATTCATTTAAATTTTAACCAAGGGTCGTCTAAACTGCAATGCCAGGAGACTGAAGTAATTTTTTTTAACTTGTCATTATTTCCTTTTATGACTATAAATTATAGCAAAGTATTAAAAGATAGTTGTACTATTATAATGTTTATTTTTTTTAACACCTAATTGCGGTGTAAATTCTGCGATGTTCACGAAGCCAATATGTACGGATGAATCACGCCAGTCCGGCATCTTTTTTTTTCCTTACGTCCTTTTTGAAAATTTCGTGGCAATGTGCGTTGCGGGCGCCAATTGCGAAAAAAAATATATATATTCACTGTCATAAATTTTTTTATTTCCATAACGCGTCTAAATATGTGTAACTTTCTATATATATATATATATATATATATATATATATATATATATATATATATATATATGTGTGTGTATATGTACAGCGTAGAGGCGAAGGAGTGTGCGGGGCGCGGGCCGATGTCGCCCTTAGCGACCTCGCCGGCGGGTCACGGAGTTTTTTTTTTTCCTAACCTAAATTAAAACTAAGTGTGTTGGGGAGGGGTCCGAGTTAGGGAGTGAGACTCTAAGTGCGTCTCAGGCCGAAGCCCATACGCTCTAAGCATGCATCATGTGTGTGCTAGGAGGGGGGATTGGCCAGCCATGGCAGCGATTGGCGCCATGACCAACTCCCCTCGCTGACTAAACCAGACTGAAAACTAGATAAGTTGGGGGGGGCCCCGGGTAAAACCTGCCATGGACACACGGATAGTCACGCGGGATGCAAAAAAAAAAAATTTCCATGCGTTAACATCGAGCAGGTTGTTGGTTACGGGGAAAACAGAAGGATGGATCCGGAAGAAGAGTTGGACAGAGTAGGAAAGAGTCTACCATGCTGGGGGGCACGGGGGGTTGTAGAGGGGGGAAGGGGGGTTGTAGAGGGGGGAAGGGGGGTTGTAGAGGGGGGAAGGGGGGTTGTAGAGGGGGGAAGGGGGGTCCCCGAGGAACCGTCAGACAGCCACGCGCCTGGGGTCGACCCTCTGTCGGTACGTCAGCGACATCACCTGACCCACGTGCCGGTTGTTGACTGTCTGAGGGGGTTACCCGCGTCTCGCGGGCCCGGGATTGAATAAAAGAGGGACAGAGAGAAGGAAGAAAGAAAGGAAAACAATATATATATAAATCAAAGAAAGGACAGGAGGGTGAGGCACCTCGCAGGGAGGTTAGAAAAAGGGTTGCGCGTGTCCGTCGCGCGCCAACTGATCTTGAGCACACATCGGCTAGGGGTAGCTTTTTTTTTTTTATTCAACCCCCTAGCGGTGGCACGCGCGCTTGAATGTCCCGCCAATCATCTTACACCGTCAAATTTTGAAGTCAATGCTTAGA
The DNA here is from genome assembly GCF_032445375.1 of Bacillus rossius redtenbacheri. Taxonomy (NCBI): domain Eukaryota; kingdom Metazoa; phylum Arthropoda; class Insecta; order Phasmatodea; family Bacillidae; genus Bacillus; species Bacillus rossius. The sequence goes on from NC_086345.1 coordinate 17,211,212, forward strand.
GACAGGGGCGTAGGAACCGGGGGGGACAGGGGGGACGTGTCCCCCTGAACTTTTTGGGTGGAGGGGACTGCCCCCCCCCCCCAACTTTCTAGACCGTGATATTTTTATTTTATAATATTATTCTGCCCAACTTTATTTGTAATTTCTTCACTCATCAAATTTTATCTTAAGGAAACAAGAATAATTTTAACATCGATGTATACGATGGTTAGATACAAAAACTGCTTAATAAGTGCTATTTTGCACTTTTAAAAATCAAAATTTTCCGGTGGAGGACCCCCGGACCCCCCCGCCTTAATAAGAGGGGAATGGGTTTACATGACATCAAAATCATTATTTGTTCCCCCCAACTTTATGAACACAGCTACGCCAATGCTTAGAGACCGGAAAAATTCGCGAATTCATTTCGTGATATACCAGAATACAAACAACTATACCTTTAAATTGCTTCTGTGATTGGCTCACAGTTTAGCTGAAGGACATTGAGCCGATGAAAAAAAAAAAACCTTCATACAAGTATCAAATCACAAGCATCTCAGTTGACATGTCTCACGGGTCGATAGCCAACCGGCAGGTGTAATTTGCCTGCTTATGTAGGGGATTGCGAAGTCTATCCTAGAGGTCACTGAAAGTGCGAATTTTTCCAGTCTCTATATATAATGCTTCTTTGGGCGCGTCATGGAAAAATTAAAAAAAAAAAATGATGGGAGTGAATTTTCACGATACGCACGCAGCATGCGACCAAAACTGACAGAATGAAAAAAGAAGGGAAAAAGGGGGGGGGGGTTGCTACACACAATTTAAAATTATATATGTACTTTTTAAATCATATAGGCCTACTTTAGTGATTGATGTCGAATACTAGTCCGTATAAAATAAAATAAAAATATTTATTTTAAATATTAGTGATAGGAATGATGTTTTTAAATTTATTCGAGTGCATCGTATAAGTAAGGTTTTGTTCCGCGTATGTATAAATTATTACATTATCATTTAATAAATAATAATAAAAAACACCTGGACTTTTTTTGGGATCATTATTACTTTATTAATTAAATAAAATTCTCGATTATTATACTAAATTAAATAATTTTTACACGCGTGTTTTTCTACACTGAATTTCTCGACGCGGAGCACAAGTAGTTTCAGCGTTCGCCGCTAGATTCCACTGCCGGATCAGCCATCTTTTTTTTTTTTTTTTTTTTTTTTTTTAGATAAAGCACGAATTTATATATCGATGGCCTAGAATGAAAACCTTGTATCTCATAAAATGCAAATTTTACAGCAGAGACAAATAACGGTTTCTTTCGCCCCCCCCCCCCTCAATTAATGGTTGTACAATTCTTTTATGTGATTACTAATAAAATATTTTGGATGCCTGAAGAGGGTGTTTTCATGTTAATGTAAAGTCATTCCTGCTAATTATGACATTAAAAAAACGTATTTTTCGTCCACAAATTGAGATACGAGGTTTTCATTCTAAGCCATCGATATATATATATATATATATATATATATATAAATAACTTGGGATACTACCCGCCCTTAATCCAGTTGTCAGAAACCTAAAAGAAAATTTACTTGGAAATTTGCGGAGTTAGTTCGTTCGTTCGTTCCCTGCGGACGCGACCGAGACCTGCGACGGATGCTGTGGATGGACCCCGTGCAGCTTGGGGGGGAGGAGAGGGGGTTTGAAGGGGGCGGCTACCACCTGGCAGGAGGGGAGGTGGAGGAGGGGGAGTAGAGGTTGAAGAGGAGGGGAAATGCCCCGGTTGGGGTGGAGGGAGGAGAGAGAGGGGGATAAGTTTCTCCCGCCTGCTCGGGCGCAGCACATTTATCGCCATCAGTAGCCCGGTCTGGTCAGCTGTCGCGGCCTGAACGAGCCCCCTAGGACGGGCCGCTGTGTCCACCCCCGCAACCACCCCCCCCCCCCACACATCTGACGAGGAGGCTGCAGGGGTGTCCAACCTAACCCTCATGTCCATTTCCCCCCCGGCAGCGCCACCAAGGGTCGTTACCACAACGCAGAAATACCATAACGCCGAATGTTAAATTGACCACAACGCCGACAGATAAAAAACTGCTGTGTACCACAACGCCGAAATAACAACTGAATGAATTTGTGTGTGTTTCTTAAATGTACCTTAACGCCGAAATACCACAATCAAACCTAACCTTACCTAACCTAGCGTAATATAACCTAACCTAACTTAACCTAGCTTAACCTAACCTAGTCTAACCTAACCTAGTCTAACCTAACCAAACCTTTGTTGCAGTCCTGCAATGACATTTTTCGGCGTTAGTGTATTTCGGCGTTGTGGTAATTCGGCGTTGTGGTACACAGCAGTTTTCTAGCTGTCGGCGTTGTGGGCAATTTGGCATTTCGGCGTTGTGGTGCGTCCCCCGCCACCAGCCTTTCTCCTAGACCCCAAGGGTGTTTCCCAAAAAAAAAACCGGCGGTACGTACGCGCGGCAGACGTTGCAGGTTTTACGCGATCAAATGCTGCCAAACTTACACCGACCGACCCCTGATATTGAAAGTTCCCCGTCAAACGAACAGCAACAATAACGTTCGCAGGCTTTCCACGGCCAATTGTCTGAAGTAGCTTGGCTTCTGTGTTGTAGCTGTGTCCTTGGCGAATAATTCACCACCGACGTTTCCGTCGACATTGCAGTTTGCCATCATCAGGGAGCAGTTACCTGCTGTTCAGCATCGAGAAGCTTGTCACGATATGACAAATGCCTCGATCGTTTAGACGAATATGCAGAAAGTTTGCTAGTAAAATTATTTTGTTGTGTAATTTTTATAATAGCCAATCGCGGTTAGAAAAAAAAACAGTCCTCGTAATTCTTGGAAATTGGTTCTCAAATTAATCTCTTGGGAAAAGCACAGAAGAAAACGAGCTACGACCAGGAGAGGCACTGATGTACCCGGTTCCTCATAAATGTAGCGCTTCAGGTGTAAATATATTTCAGTTTTAATTTGACACCAGTTTTTCAAATTTTAGTTTTGTATTTGAATTTTTTGTTTTGTTTTTGGTTACATGTATGTGTTCTTTTTAGTAATTTAAGGTAGTTTAGGGTTATTTGCAAGCACGGCCCTACTCTTACCTACTCAGTAGGTAACTGCTCCCTGATGATGGCGACTGACTGCAACGTAGACCGATACGTCGGTGGTGAATTTATTCGATAAAGAACGCGGCTAAAACCCAGAAGCCAAGCTACTTCAGATAAGGGAGTTAGTCATGGCATCGATCGCTGCCGTGGCTGGCCAATCCCCTTTGCTACCACGCGATGCGCGGTTGAAACACGGCGTGATAAAGGCGTATGTATATAAACTTCGGCCTGAGACGCACTTTCAGCCGGTTGCAACATTCTGCTCTTTGATCCCCTATCACACAGCCCAAGAATGATCCAAGGAACATTCATTTAAACGTTGCGCTAACGCGCACACACACACTGAGGCTCACGAACTTCTTTCGCGTGAACTAAAGCTGATAACGTTTCCAGTCCGCGACGACAGACAGCAGCAGTGTCGAAGCGATGAACATGATTCGAAGTACACGATATATTAAGTATGATTGTTAAAACATAATTAATTGACGTTATGACAGACAAGATTCGTGAAGGGGAAAAAATTACTTTTAAGATATAAAAACTGATGAAACCAACAAAAACTATCCTGACTCGCCCAAAAAAGTGAAATCAAACCACAAAAAAAAATTATATGTTTGGCGGGAAATGTGCTAGGATGGTACAGTTGGTAGGTCTGCAAGTAATTTATGGGCCTTATCATCCATGCTTGGTTGTTTGAGGGTCTTTACCACAACGCCGAACGTACAATATCGCCGAATACCATAACGCCGAATGCCAAATTGACCGCAACGCCGACAGCTAGAAAACTGTTGTGTATCACAACGCCGAGATACAGTAACACCGAAAAATGTTTCTGCGGGGAGGGAGGGGGGGGGGAGGCACAGGAGCGAAATGAAAAACAACTGAATGAATACAGTAACGACGAAATACCATAAACCTAACCTAACCTAGGCTAGCCTAACCTAGCCTAACCTAACCTAACCTTACCTAACCTAACCTCTGTGGTAGTCCTGCAATGACATTTTTTCGGCGTTAATGTATTTCGGCGTTGTGGTGCGTCCCCGTTGTTTGAACTTGTCCTTCAGGGGCCGAAACAAATTTGGGTTCAACGTACGAACTACCCATGTACACGCGCACACGTGGTCATGAGGTCGCATGTTAGCTTTGAATATATATATATATATATATATATTATATACTGTATAGAAGTCGCGAGTGGATAGGATTTACTCTACATTTTTCAGAATCGTATGATGAGCGGCTTGGGAACTACACCGCTGCAGTGCGCTGCCGTAACGCTCCGTATCGTCTTAGTTGTTATTTACACGTTAGAGCGCAGCACTGTCGCCCGCTGTCATTCCCCGCACCCCTCATCCATCATTCACTGCAGCTCAACGTCGTTCAACAGGAGGGGGAAGGGGTGTTTGAAGAGTTAGACACTTGTCCGCTAGGGACCACCACAAGTCGATGCCCCTAGATACGGTGGCGATTGCGGCGGTGAATTAACCAACTACCTCAAAACCGTATTAGAAATTTTAACCTGGGCTGGCGACTTCTATACAGTATATATATTCAAAGGTGTTAGTGATCGTCGGAAGGTCGACAGAAAGGGTGCTGCGACGTGGCTGGAAAGTCACTTACTAGGTCTCGTCATGTTGCAACAACACACGAAACATCACGAAAATGGTGTCTGACTCCGTCCCGTCGAAGATCAACTACTAACTACAAGCCGCGATCATTTCGTGGGTTTTTATTTCGATCTATGGTAGACTCTACTTGTCTTTACCTAAACAAGTCCTTCTCTCTTGCTCATTGGTAGAGACCTGCAAAATTCGCGGATTCATTCGTTGATAGGCTAGAATTCATAAAACACATATACCTCTTAGATAATTTTTGCTATTGGCTTACTGTTCATCTGGACGAATCTCAACCAGTTATAAACCCTCAACCAAAGAAGGATCGAACCACAGACAAACCAGCTGAGATGACTTACAAGTCGGCAGCCAATGAACTTGCGTTATTTGCCCGAGTGTACAGGGGTACGTGCAGTCTATCCTGAAGGCCATCGAAACAGCGAATTTTGCAGGTCTCTACTCATTGGTCGTTAACAAGATTACGCTATTGGCATACCGTTTCTTCTCGTTTACAGTTGGCTCAGGGCAATCAAAGGCATATCAAGAGCAATGCACATTAATTTTTTTTTGTAATTGGAACAGAAATATTCACGTAAAATTACGTAAATTTGTACATTCACACAAAAACAACTGTATCATCACAAAATACTGTTCGCAGTATTACTGGGTTTGGATTCTTACCCGGGCAGATATGCTTTGTATTGTCTTTGTTACCTCCATTAGTTAAAGTCATTTGCAAAACATTATTCCCCGAATTAACTGCACACATTAACAAGCATAATAAAAACCAATTAAAGTGCAATTATTGAATATTAGATTATATTATTTCATGGTTTTAAAAAAAATGATGCTTGAATTAAATGTTATTGTTCTACTCGCGGTTTTTTTTTTTGACGTTTAGTACCTCCATTAGTTAAAGGTATTTGTAAACCATCATTCCCTGAATTAACTGCACACATTCACAAGCATAACAAAACTAATTAAAGTCAAACTATTGAATATTAGATTATATTTTTTTCACGGTTTGAAAAAAAAATCATGCTGGAATTAATTGTTATTGTTCTACTCGCGGTTTATTTTTTGACGGTGTAGTGCTGAATCATAGTTATGAAGAATTGTGAATAAGCTGTGTTTGCGAGAGCGAGGGTAGTGAACCGGGAAATATGTCTTATCGAATGTAAACCACCCAGCTGGGCAAATGAATGATGGAGGAAGTGGTGTTATCAAGGAGGGGTGGGAGGTAAAGGACGGTCAAATATTTTCCCGGAAACCGTGCCTGACCAAAGGGTGTTTATCGGAAGAATGATTTGATAACGCACAGAAATATGTACAAATATTTTGCTGTCAACAACAAGACACAATAGTACTTGCTAAATATTATCATATGACAAAACTGCAGCAATGTGGGACATGCTCAGAAACAACACATTCTGAGTTAATACCGATACGGAAATTGCTTTATTCACCCTGGAATGGGCGTAAAAACAAGATTTCAAGGACCTGGGCTTATCAGCTGTTTCCAATAACTTCGCGACAGCTTAGCGATCAGCATTGTTGTGTTACTTAAAATGGAAACCTTTATATCCCGGCATCCTTTTACTTAAAATAATATGACTTGATGTGAGCTTTTTGAAAAGAATCCATTATCTGATAAATACCCTCATTTTTCCAGCCCCTACTCAGTCGCACCTGTGTTTTCGCACCATGTGCGTCTCTGCCTGAGGACGGGAGCAGATAGCAGTTCCCGAAACGTCGCTTGTTTCTATTCTTATCAATGGCGTTATGTCCTAAAGCTTACATCAAGAAATGCACTCCCATTGGACAAATCAATCAAAGATAATTAAAATAAGTTGTTTTCTTTTTACGTTATGCGTTTTTAAAAATCACACCGGAAACATTCGGGTACCAGAACAGAAATTTGCAGCGTAACGGGAAAGGCCTATATAGTCTTGCCTTAATAATTCCCTAACTATAAGTGTTAGAGACATAAGTGCGGGGTCATTTAACGTGTGCAGTCTGCTCGCTGATACGACCTTGAGTCTGCATCGCGGGCAGGCGGGTTGCTCTCGCTCCTTTCTACTCAGCTCAGACGTGTTAGCGCGGCGATTCGCGCGTTTGCGTGCGAAGTTTATTCCATCGATCGATTTAAGTTTAAATAGTTTATTATTTATTTTTAATTAATTTTTTTATTACTTTATTTATTTTATATTATTAATTTTATTTTGGTTTATTTTATTTTTATTTTGCTGGTTTAGCGTGATTCTGGAATATCAGTAACGTGACGGTGTAATGCGACAGCAAAATATCGCTTTATTGTAAACACAGTGCTGCATGCACAACAACAAAAAATTATTTACTTTTACAAAAGATTCCTTTGGAAGCAAACTGCCAAGAAAATACAATACTACGAGAGAAAGAGAGAAAGAGAGAAAGAGAGAGAGAGAGAGAGAGAGAGAGAGAGAGAGAGAGATTGTAACTTTGTAAAACAAGTGGCTATGCATGGTAAAGATAATTTAATGTTCAATGATTTGATTTTGCGTTGTTTTATTGCGGTTGTTAATGTTTGCAGTACTGGAAAGCTATTCAGGGAATGGTTTACAGATTACTTGAACTGTTTGGAGGTACTGGGACAATACGAAGTATAAACGCCCGGGTGAGAATCCGAACCCAGTATTACTGCGAATCTTTATTTTTATTTTTTTAATATTCCTGTTCCATTTACAAAAAAAATTGTTGTCTGTAAAGTCTGTTTACGGACGATAGTTTAACGTGACAACGTCATAACAAAACATTGATGAAATGATTGCATACTTTTATGAATAAAATTGAACCAGTTTTATTCAATTATCACTATTTTGTATGGATACAAAGAAGGACTGAAATGAAATCTACAATTTAATTGATAAATTTAATTTTTATTTGCACTCATTAATTCAAATATGTTTATTACTTTAACGAAGAGATTATTTTAACTATAACTTTTATACATGTTTGCTATTTAACTTCTTCCAATCTGTGTTATTCTGTTAAGGATGGGACGATGATAGGAAAAGTAGGAAACGAATGGGAGTGTTTCAAGTTTAATGTGCCTTGAAAAAGTCAAATCGATGGTTGTTCCAATCGAGTGGAAGAGAGATAGATGCGGCGCAAGCGTACAATGAGCGTAACGAGTTGTTTCTTGTTTGCCAAAAACTGTTATCAAATGCTTCTGTCGTGTAAGTAATTATTGCTAAATATTAAAGGGTATCTAAGTGGAATTTACTTTTCGAGGACATAGGTGTGTTGTCCGAGGATGAATCCTACTTTCGATTCAATGTGCACAGCTTGTTTACTTTTTCGGCGGTATGTGTTTACAACAGGAAGTAGATAACGATCGGAAACGCATGAAATCACCGGATGTGCGTCTTAAAGGGGCCACACTCGTGCGGTAAAGGGTCGTGGTTATTGTAATAATAAAAGAATAAATACATACTTGAAATTATACTAGTAATCAGATTTTTAAAATGCAAGAATAATTAACCTTTATTGCCGAAAGTGTTGTAATAAGCAATGAAAACCACATTAACTTTTCACTTCACTTTATAAACAGTCGAGTGGAAGAGAGATAGATGCGGCGCAAGCGTACAATGAGCGTAACGGGACATTGCGTAACGGGACACAATGTAACTGGACAAAGGGTCTGGGAACAATGTGCGTAACGGAACAATGTGCGTAACGGAACACTTTTTCGTGCGTGCAGCCGGCGTTCATCGATTTATTAGACGTTGTCACGTCGAAACAAATCCCGTCACACATCAAATTTGCGAGAATAGTTTCAGCGAGTTCTCAGTAGCCATGTAAGGTGGTTTCACGGTTGGAAAGGGGAAAAAAAAAAAAATTGTGGGCGAGTCTAAGGATGGACTCACAATCATCAGTCTCACCCGTCCGTCAGTCAATCGCGTGACCTTCAGCCAATCAGATGGCCCGGAAAATTCCATACGTCCTTACGTCAAAAACATACCAAGCTTTAACTCAACGGACGGACGGTTGAAATAACCTCCAAAATGTTAGCAAGGTACCTATTGCCGGCCGGCTACATTGACTGTCTCATAAGGTTTTTTTTTTTTTTAAGTATATATATTTGTTTAGCTGTTTCCATTAAATGTTATTAAGATACGTATGAACATATTTTTAAGAACTGAAAATATTTTAATAAATATCAAGGTGGAAAAAAAAAATTGTAACTGAATTATTTATTAAGTGCTCAACTTTAATGATCGTCAATATGTCTAATATAACTATACAAGATGAATTTTCACTAGTATTTAATATTTTTTTGGTCTGTTGGCATCATTAAAATGAAGGGGGGAAGGGGGACATTTGACGTACGTGCGGATGATTGTGAATCGCTCGGCTTGTTCACGGACGAACGGACAGACGGATCATTGTTGAGTCCAGCTTCACAAAACTCACCAGAGATGTGCAACATCTGACTTCGGTTGAGACCTGAAAATTTCGCGGGTTCATTTCGTGGTATGCTAAAATTCAAATAATTATACCTTAGTGCTGCTTCTGTCATTGGTTCACTGTTAATCTGGAGGACTGAGGGGCCAATTAGAGACCCTCACTCGTAGAAGTGTCGAATCACAGGGCCACCCAGTCGAGACGACTCACAAGTCAGCAGCCAATGAACAGTTGGCATTTGCCCGGGTGTGTAGAGGGTATTGGAGTCTATCCTGGAGGTCATTGAACCCGCGAATTTTTCCTGTCTCTAGACATCGGTAACGGGCAAATTCGCGTGTTCTCATGTTTCAATATATCTACTTATAACACGAAACTGAAACACGATATTTAACTTGGGATTCTTAAAAAAAAAAAAATAATGCAGATCGTGATAAGTACACGCAAATTGTGTTTTTTTTCTTTCAAAAACACTTGTTTTTTTTGCCGAATCACGCATTTATTTTTCCGCATCCGCCGCTGGAACTCACTGCCGGAGCAGCCGCCATGTTTCACCACAGTGCTGCCACCTGTGGCGGATGGCGCGAACCAAAGTTCACAAAGCCAAAGAGAAACTTTAAAGTTTTTAATACAATCGAATTTCAACGATTAAATGCATGAATTGTAACGAAATAAATCAAAGGAAAGAACTGAAATGTGTGATAATGTTTCGTAACTGTACATTTTAATGTGTAAAATAAGAACTTAAACGATACAAATGGAAATGAAATAAATCCACATATACGGAAATGAGTCGGAAAAATAATACGTAAAGAAAAATCACTCGATACAAAAGAAATAAAATGATTTGTATCCAAATGTAATTAAATATATAAAATGAAGTAAAAAAACATCAAAAAGCATCAAAAGAACCCATTTATAACGAAATAAATGTTAATCCTTACCAAAATGGGCCGTATTTTAATAAAAAATCCTCGTCGAAAATCAGGTTTGAAAAGACGGGGTTTAGTATTTTTTTCTTCCTTCTTCAATTATTTTACCTTTTTGAACGGAGCCGTTTCATTCGCTCTGCGAATGGAATGATTCGATAGTCGACGTAGCTTCTCCGGCAGAGAATTCTAGCGGCGTGTGCGGAAACTACGTGTGATTCCCCTAAAGAATAAATTGTAGTTGAAAAAAAAAACACAATTTGCGTACTATTATGTTTATCACGCATTTTTGTCGCTTGCATATTCTCTCTCTCTATCTCTCTCTCCCCCCCCCCCCCACACACACACACGCGGAATTGCTCAGAAGGGATGGTTCCAAGTTGAGACAGAATTAAAATCAACAGCGTTTTTTCCATTCGGGTGGGGTATTATTGTTTTGATTTTTGATAAATGTAAGAATTTCTTCCGTCGACAAAAACTGAATCTCACCAACCAGCGGTTGTTCGCCAGAGGACTGTGTGACGTCGCGCCATTTTTTTTTTTTTTTTTTTTTTCGCTCTGGAGTTCCCTCTCTTCGGTGGCCGGAGAAAAAAAAAAGAATTTCGGGACACCCCTGACGCTTTCCGAACCCCTCGCTGTTTGACCGGTAAAAGGGAAATTCTAACCACCCCCCATTCCTGCCCTCCCCCCCATTTCCAACTCTCCAAGACCTTCGGACAACACCCTCCCACACCATCCCAACAGCATCCGCGGACCGGCCATACATAACACAACATTAGGAGCGAAGTACCGTTTTTACGAGGTGACCGGGCGCCTCTCTCCCCTGCTTATCCGCTACAGGCCCAAGGTATCTTAGTTTATTTCGGCGCATTGTTTATGCCCGCCGGCGTCGCTTCATCCCTCTGGGAATGGACGCCACCACCCCCGAGGGGTTAATGCGTCGCGCCGCTGATGCTTACGACGGTCCGTCCGAAGCGAGGGGTTGGAGAGGGGGGGAGGGGAAGAGGCAGGGCCTGAATTCTCATTTGTGTGCTGATGAGAAAAAGATGGTGGGAGGAAGGGAGGGGGGATTTTGCAGAAACAGACGTGGAAGGAGCTGGTATAGAAGAAGCGTCAGTGTCGGCGAGGCGGGATGATAAGCGCTACGCTCGCTGGTGCTTCTAGCGCGGTGTCTCCTCTGGACTGGCGCGCAGTCTTCTCGTCGTGCACATGAGTGGTGACCGTAACATTACATGGCGGAGAAATGAAGATAAATGTGTAATGCACAGGTTTTTTTACGCCTTAAAATTACTCTGAAAACATAACCTTTTTTAGCCATTTTAACTCTTCTAGAAATACAGTTTAAAAACATAATCCGAAATCGAAAGTACGTTTTCGGCCCTCGGCGAACTCTTAAATGCTTTTTCCGTAAGCAGGCCCCCACTCGGATGTCTAGAGTAGTTTTGAAATCACGTTTGTTTCTCCTGAAGCTCTGCGCACCGCGTGTGTGTGCCCGGGTAGGCGGGGGCCTTAAGTGGATCGTCACTCTACTCACACACACACACACTCTCTCTCCCTATGTTCCGAGGAGAAAACAACACACACACACACTCTCTCAGACTCTGCATTTTAATGACCCGCCAGGACGTAACGGAATAGTGCACGTCTTTTGCCCCAAATGTACTGCCCATTAGTAACTAAACCAAAAAAAGGCGTCTGGTGCAAACTTTTGAGTGCCCAAAAACTTTATTTGTTCCACAGGAGTTTGCCGTGAAAAGTATGTTACGTGCTTAATTCACCCAGAAAGAAGTCTTCATTGAGCGTCATCTGCCCGAAACTTAATACTTGAGGCGTTTGCGCTGAACACAACTTTCCCTAAAATAGCGTGTCTTTTTCCCTCGAAATATGAATTTAAATTTTAACATTTAATGTAGTTGTTTTGTCATTCAAAATTAACTTTCAACCTAAACAATTAACACCTGTGTGTTTTTAGTGCAAATAATGTTTACTTTTTTGTTTATTAAGGAATCGCCAACGGATTTCGGCAACGAAACATTCTCAACGCTGGGAGATCACGCGTTCATGTAAATAAGTTTAGTCTGAGAGTGATTCATTATAATGTTTTGTTGTATGAGCATATCTTGTCAAGTTTTATTACTTCATGTATGTACATATGTTTCACGCAAGTCACTGTTTCCAACGAGTCGGTAGCGTATTCATGAACATAATTTTTTTATCACTAATTAGCCTACGCCATGGTCTCCTTCAAGAAGATCATTCTAGGCTTCCACAGATTCTATAGTCACGTTTTTAAAAAGATATATTTTATTGTGAAAATTTTAAATCATTAAAAAAAAATTGGTGGGTAATGTTGACTGTTAATTATCATAAAGTAAATTAAACGACAATCAAGCAGAAATATTCAGGGGAAAATTATAATATAATCAAAGTAAAAAATATCAAAAATAAAATCCTTAAAATGAAACGAGGATGAAAAAGGAACATTACATAAAGTCTAGCAATAGAAAAAATGAATGTATTATACATTTAACTAATAGGTATCCTGACAATCACGAAAATACATCCCTGGAGTATGAGGCGGAAACTCGAGAAAAAGATAAACGGATATTTTATGTGTGTGTGTGTATATACACACATACACACACGCACATCGTTACTTGAAATGGATACTACTGAATGTTATTTTTTAAAATCATTTCAAGCAACTTCAAAAATGTGTGTGTACGTATAGGTGTGTGGGTGGGTGGTTGGCCTATAAATTATATGTGATAAGTTGATTAGCTTAATGTGTATGGTTAAATAATGAATAGTTTTCAAGTAAAACGACTACTTTGTAGTATACTTAGTTTTATTTTTTTTTGTCAATTTTAGTTATAATTGTTATTTATCATGTTTTTAACTTTATATTTATATTGGTAACCTTTTTCTCTGTAAGAAAACATACTACCATTTACGAGCACATATTAAATAAAAAAAATAATACATTTTTATGTAGTAGTTAAAGTGTGAGCTTTTTACTTAGTTTAGTCGTGTTTTAAGTGATAATATTTTTTTTAATGAAACCGAGAGATCTTACGATCTGCAAATTAACTTTTTTTTATCACTGAGCCAAATTGATCGTTGCAGGCGGGAGACAGAACTGCGCACGACAACTGTTAGGTTGGGACGCCGCAGTAGATCGAAAATAGTTTGACTGATTTACAAACCCACATTAAAAAAAATTAACATTAATATTATGAAGGACTCTGGTTACAAATTATCCAGGAATCTTCGTTAATTTACGATTATCTTCGTACGTTTCCTGTTGTTTAGTTCACTTAGTTCGAACAAGAATAAACAATAATGATTTCAGTATACTAACGAAACATAAAAAAAAACTTTTCGAGTTTACAGCAAAAACCTTATTTTTTACTTACGTGTGTGTGTTTACCTAGTTGACAACCCGACACAGGACTTGAAAGTCGGAATTCATCGTATTTTCCACGTGAAATTTCTAACAGTGCAGTACACAGGCAGTCGTTTGACCGACAGGCAGTAGACCTAAAGTCATATCGCTTAGAAGTTAATTTCTAACAGTGCAGTAAACAGAAAATAGTTTGACAGAGAGGCAGTAAGCAGACCTAAAATCATATCGCTTAGAAGTTAATTTTTTAACAGTGCAGTACACAGAAAATCGTTTGACAGAGAGGCAGTAAGTAGACCTAAAGTCACATCACTTAGAAGTTAATTTCTAACAGCGCAGTACACAGAAAATCGTTTGACAGAGAAGCATTAGGCCTAAAATCATATCGCTTAGAAGTTAATTTCTAACAGCGCAGTACACAGAAAATCGTTTGACAGAGAGGCATTAGACCTAAAATAATATCGCTTAGAAGTTAATTTCTAACAGTGCAGTACACAGAAAATCGTTTGACAGAGAGGCAGTAAGTAGACCTAAAGTCAAATCGCTTGGAAGTTAATTTCTAACAGCGCAGTACACAGAAAATCGTTTGACAGAGAGGCAGTAAGTAGACCTAAATTCATATCGCTTAGAAGTTAATTGACCCGGCATTTCGGTCAAATTATTTTTTTTTTCTTTACTCCGACATTTCGGTCGAAATGACTTTCGATCCACCGACTTCAACGCTTTTACGTAAGCTGGCGCGTAACAGAGAGTCCCTGAAAGCAGTCCGCGGATTGACCGACAGTGATGATTCACCCGGACATATTCCTCACGCCAGTATCGAGACGGAATATCTCGCCGGATCTTGTTGGCGATGTTTGCGTTAGCGATGAGACGACGACGGTAAGCGCGCATCGCAATGAACTGCTTATCGCGCGCGCGACCGGAGGACCACGCAAACACATAAACGCATCGCGCAGAGCCGACACGTGCTCTGCATCAGCGTGGGGGTCGAGCTTATGACCGCCAATTGTGGCGATCGATTGTAAACTACAATTCCTGATGACTAGGGACAAGATTATGTGGCGAATTGCGATAAAGCCGAAACAACACCGGAAAAGCACGCCGATGCACCAAGATGCAAGTTAATACACCATAAAGAGCCTAAATGTCACAAAAAAATGTCATGAAATTAATCAACATATTTAATCAAAACTCATCTCAGATTACAAAAAAAAAGGTAATATTTCAATTTATTAAATTCAGTGAGCGAATGTAAATTATTTAGCATGGAGTTAGTGCCAAAGTGTATGTACCGAATATATTGGACATTTTTTTTGCTTTTTTTTTAAATACTGAACTGTTAATAGTAACTAATATTTACATTTAAGAGAATGGTGGATTTTTGTGAACGCACATATTTGTGCAGATTTATTTTTTTATTGTTCCCGATAGTTTGAGATGATGATTACAAATTATTATATCGTAAAAGTAAGTACAACGTTTATCAGTCAGAATGACATTGTTTTGGTAAACTAAGTATCATTGAACAAATAAGTATCGTATTTGTTGATAATGGTGCTATATTTATGAATAAACAGAATTCATAACACAATTTCATAAAACAATAATTAACACCAAAATTTCTGTTTTAGAAACGAAATTGGTTTTAAAATAAAAACCATAAAATCTTGTCTCTACTGATCACACACCACTGTATTTATCTCCTAACGGGTTATTATTGCATTCGTTAATTTTTTTATTTTTCGAAACACTCCGTACGTTATAAGGATCGCTGGATTTCGTGGCCTTTTTATGTAGTTCTTGTGCGTCGCGACGTTTCGGTCGACCTTGCAGTTGCCATCTTCAAGGTAGCAGTTACTTGCTGAAGTCCCTGGAAATTCTCTGCCCTTTAAATAGTCTCGTCCTGAGTCGGGAGTGTTTCCTGATTGGCCAAAGTTGCGTAAAATGCGTGCAAGTATTCGTAATTATGATTACTTGCCCTTTTTTTTACAACTACATAATCTAAGTGAATATCTGTTGATAAAGTATTTGTTTTATTTAAAGTATTTGAGCACTAAATGCAATCGAGTTATCGATTTAAAATTTCAGTTTTAGCCCTAAAATAACAGCAATAATGGGGCGAAATGAAAATTCTGACATGCATTACTGCCAATTTCCCGGAAAATCCGTCACTCATAACACACATGCACGCAATAAAACACTCGTAAAACGAGCGCGGTTTAAAGTTAATGCCAATTACAGACTTTATAAAATACTTTAACCCTCAATCCTGTATAGAAACGAGCTAATTCATCATTTGAATAATATTTTAAAAAAAAATGCACAGGTTAGCAAATCACCTGATATTTAAAAAGCTAAAAATAAGTTTCAGGATTAATATTTATGTTGAGTATTTGATATAAAAAAGATAATATTATTACATGAACTACTTGAGCGACATTTATCGCACGATGCAATTATACACACAAAATTTCAGGCGTGTCATTAAGTTCTTCTGAAAATGTTTCCCTTTTTTGGAAATCGAAGTTTGCGTCACTGGGAATCTTTTCATGACATTTAGAATTTTGTATTTAATGCCGCTCCGTTTCGAAAATCTTTGTTTTTATATCTTTGAAGTTGACAATTTTATAAAAATTAAGTTGGTATTTTCGTCTTTTAGGTATATAATGTATACGTTTGTATACACGAAACATTTTTTTTTTGGAAGATTTGCTCTTTTGTAGTTACACCACATATTATATTCTTCTTTTGTGGTCACTTAATTTCTTGCTGCTAAAATTTACCGGTAAAAAAAAAGACAGATGCATTTTATATACATATACCTATAAGAACAATTTTTCATTTTGCATAAAGTTAAAATAAATTTGAAAATTTTTAATAAAACTTTCGCGTTTTTTGCGTTCATAATTTTTTTTTCTGCGGGAGCGTAGTGAACAAACCACATTCCATTATTTCAGTGACTCATCTAAATCAGTAATGGTTACAGGGTTAAAAAAAAAAAAAAAGTAATTGGTAATGGTTGGCAGCACTGTATGAAATGGCGCGTTGGGACCTAGGCCTGGCCTTCAGCGAAGCCGGCTTGGCGCGAACTTTTTTTTTTGAATACCGTGTTTTTTTTTTCCCTCCGCGCGGCCACGGAGGTTCTGGCCAAAAAAAAAAAAAAACAACCCGCTTCATCAAGTTTTAACGGTGGCGACCGGCGAGGGCGAATTCCCCCAGGGGAACCATTCCGTTGAAGCTCACGGCCCTTCGCCCTTCCGCGACTACATTCACTACCCCCCCCCCCCCTTCCCCCGCAAGGGCCAAGGCCCGAGACAGCGGCATACGGTCCTGGACGGATGGACACCACCAAGAGATGCCAAGGACGCGAGCAACTTGAAAGACGCCATAGGGGGTCGATAAAACCGCCGTAGTAGTACAGTGTTGCCAAGTTTCACTCGTTCTCCCATTAATTATCAGCTAGAGACCTGAAAAAAATTCGCGGGTTCCATCACGTGCTCGTGCCAAAAAATTCAAAATAATCATGCCCCAGTGCTGCTTCTGCCATCGGTCCAACTGTTGATCTGGAGGACTGAGGGGCCAAATCAGAGACCCTCCACTCGTAGAAGTGTCGAATCACAGGCCACCCAGTCGAGACGACTCACAAGTCAGCAGCCAAAGAACAGTTGGCATTTGCCCGAGTGTGTAAAGGATATTGGAGTCTATCCTAAAGGTCATTGAACCCGCGAATTTTTCCGGTCTCTTATTATTACAGATTTTTCAGACGCCGGGTAACGTAAACAATTAGAATATTTTTTTTTATTTGTTTATTTCGGGAGCAGAAAAAAAGGGTGTGGGTTGTCTGTAAAAGTCGGTTTGCTGACGATAATTTTACGTGATAACGTCATAAGAAAACATTGATGAAAAAATTGCATACTTTTTAATTTTCAAATATCATTTACAGTTTTTTGCACATTTAATTTAAATAATTTGTTCAAACATAATCATGAACAATTATTTAAAAAGCCCGCCTTAACCTGTTTGATATTATAGTAGATTTTCTCGCACGGTGGTTGGCCGGTTCTTGCACGCTAGGCTCAGGCGGAACGTGACAAGAGTCATGCTTTTTCGGTGCGTGCAGCCGGCGTTCGTCGATTTATAAGACGTTATCACGTCATAAATCACACGTCTGAAACATCCATGCGATAAATGTCGCTCAAGTGAGCTCATGTAATAAGGAGGTAAACCTTTTTTGAAAAAAATCGAATATTCAATTAATTATAACTCCTGAAACTTATTTTATCTTTTTCAAATATCAATTGGTGTTTGCTAATCTGTGCATTTTTTTTTTTAGTTATTCAAATGATGAATTAGCTCGTTACTGTATACGATTGACGGACAAAGTTAATTTGGCATAAACTTTATACCTCGTTCGTTTTACGCGTTGTTGTGTGCATGTGTAATGGATGTGCTTGGAATACTGCATTTTATTTTATTTAACCCCATTAATTTCTATTATTTAAGGGCTAAAACTGAAAACTTTTTAACTCGATGCCTACCTTGCATTTGGTGTTAAGCCACAAATATTTTCACGGCAGATACTGAAAGCGTATCACGCGTCCGTCAGCTAGTAAGCTCGTAATTATTTCGACGACCGGTCGATACTACTGTGGTGGTCCTATGGGAGGGAAGGGGTGATATTGGTGATTTCCTTACCCCCCCTCCCCCCAACCACCAATATTTCTCTTAACAACAAAAAATAACCGGAGACATAAAAAAAAACTTTTCAAGACGTACGTTGAAATAGCCCAAGGGGGGCTATTTCGAAATTACTGACCAGCAATGACGTACGCTTAGAGACCGGAAAAATTCGCGGATTCATTTCGCGATATGCTTAAATGCAAATAATTATACTTTTATGCAACTTCTGGTATTGGTTCACTGTTAATATGGAGGACTGTGGGCCGATTATAGACCCTCAGTCAAAGCAATATCGAATCACGAGTCCCCCAATTGAGACGCCTCACAAGTCAGTAGCCAATGAACAGGTGAAGTTTGCCCGTGTATGCACAGGATCGTGGAGTCTATCCTGGAGGTCATTGAATCCGCGATTTTTTCCAGTCCCTACGGTATGCCGAAAATGGTCATTTATTAATTCTTCCCCATTGCAATCACTCAAAGAAAGAAAAAAAATAGTGTGTAAATTTAGAAACACGTTGGTCTAGCGTCCAAATTTCAGAGAATTGCATGTGAGAAAAACAAAATTAGACTGTTTATGTTCCACAGAGAAGTATGGAATGTGTAATCATCGTAAATCGCGGTGTGCAGTAAACGAATAAAATATTGTATCTCTCTCGCAAAACTGTCCATTCGCCCTCTCTTGTTTCACAAAGTCAAGAAAGCTTGTGGCACGATAGTAGAACGAAAATCGTTCGACCGACAGTCGTTTTGCCAAAAATCATTCAACAGACAGGCAGTAGACCAAAATTAGTTAGCCCGACAGGGAGTAGACCGACTGCACTGTTGAATAATTTTTTACTTTAAATTTACGAAGAACTCTGGTTACAAACCAAATTACCCACAATTCGTAAATTTACCGGTTCCAAGTTTATAGACTTTGAACACGAATCCACGAAAAATAATCTTGACACACTGGCGAAAAACATTCAAAAACTTGTTAAGAATCGTGCGAAAACACTCTTTATTTCTTCTACGGATATGTTACTGTAATTCCTGTAATTCTTGCTGATTTCGGAAAAAATTACGTTAGGTCTGCGGAGTGCATAAATATGTCCATGCCAAGTCCATGCAAGAGCGTGTGATTTCCCTCGTGCAATATTCCACAGCGAGTGCTTGCAAGACGGGAAAAAAACCATAAACCGCAAGCAGAATGCCTGTTATTTTTTTTTGTTTGTATGTTTGCTTCCCTTCCCTTACGATGACCGATCGCCCGGCCAATGAAATATAAATAACAGCAGGGGTTTGCGGCAGGAAAAGGTCACAGCCGACGGCCTTCATGCATGGCATTTCCTTCATAACCGCCGCTCATTATAGAAACATTAAGGCAAACTTGGAGGGTCTTCCGCGCGCAAAAAGGGCACACGTGTATGGAGAAAAAAAAATTCGTCGTAACAACTGTGTACAACACATGGCTATGGTTATTTTTTGCATATATTAAATTCGTTTTTTTTTTCTCTATCGAAATAATACTGACTATTTCTTACGAGAATAAACTTCCAAATTGATGTTTCATTAAAGCATAAATTTTGTTTCAAACCGTGGAAAAGAATATCGAACAATCAATAATTGCAATTTATTTTGATGTGTCGTGCTCATTATAGTGCGCAGTTTATGTTGGAAAGCTATTCAGGGAACGGTTTACAAATAACTTTTAACTATTTAAGGTAGTGGGACAACACAGAGCATATGTTCCCGGGTAAGAATCCGAACCCAGTATAAGTGCGAACACTATTTTGTGGCGATAAAGTTTTTTTTTTCCTTCATGAAAGTGTACAAATTTACAAAATATCTGTAATTTTACACGAATAATTCTGTTTCATTTACAAAAAAAAAGTACTTGTTATACTGGTTTATCAAGCCGTGTTTTAATTCACCTGAAGCACATACTTGTATGTAATTGTCCTCGGAAGTGGTATCACGAGCGCTGTCCGAAATGGAAGTGAAATATGCCTATAGAAGCCACGTGTTTTTTTAATGAGAAAACATAAAGAGGAGTTAACACAAACCATAACTTTCAAACATCACGTCTCTGTTCGGCGGAGTCAGAACCTAAATTTTCCACGAAGTTTACTTTAGTAAAGTATTGCATTTAGTAGATTTTTTAAAAGATTTAAGGGTCTGCATTAAAAAAATGGGCCAAGTCATGTACAAGTATACAATAATTGTATTTTTATGACAGAGCTATATATATATATATATATATATATATGTATATATATGTATGTATATATATGTATGTATATGTATATGTATATATACATATACACACACACACAGTTTTGAACTTTTAGTAACTTAATGTATTAGTTAGTAAGGTGTAATATATTGCAATAAAAAGTTTGTATTATAAAACACTGTTCCAAAACACCATATAAAACAAAGTTATCACAATTTTAAGCAGCTTATTTCAGTTGAAGCAAAACCAGCCATATCGTCTTGAATTATTTTTACACAAAAAAAGGGGGGGGGCGAACTTTTTCTTGTTGGTTTAAAACCTGGCTATATTTATAACCTTTTATCTTAACAGTTGATAAAATACTACGTATGAAACCTCACATTTACTACAGTGTTTTTTTTTAGAATCAATTCGGTTAAAGGGACTTAGTGTAAAATTCAATTAAAATTAAAAGAAAACAGCTGGGAAACAGACGATTCAGTTGTTCTGTGGAATTTAAATTAAATGCAGCAGATAATTAATCTTACATTACGTGTAGTCAAGTGTAGCTGGTCGGCGACTGAAGAAAGATCGGAGAACATTTCTGGCGGTGGTGTTCATAGATCAGAGTAAGAAAACGGACAAAATAAAGGGGGGGGGGGGGGTTGGTTGGTTTTAAACATATTCAGGGAATAGATGTAAAAGTTTTTTTTTTTCTCTCCCCGAATAAAACTCAGAGAGCTTTGAAATTTTTTTCCCGCCATCTTTTTTTTTTCCTTCCCGGATCTGGGCAGTTGTAGCTACAGAGAAGAAGTTGTTATCCGCCCGCATGGCGCGTTAGGGAAATGATCTCAGCGCATCAAATATTTAAAATAAAAAAAAGAAGAAGTGATATACATATGCCCCTCTGTGTCCAAAAGGGGGGGGGGGGGTTGGGGGAAGCGGGGTAACACGGACCCAATCTCCCACCCCTACCCAAACCGCAAAGGGGCTACCACGAACTAGCATCGTTCTCGCCACAGGCCAGCGAGGCCGATGATGCAATATGCATGGTCGTTTCCCCTGCGGGGTTTGAAGATGGAACGAGAAAGGAAGTGGTGGAAAAAAATATATATATTCACCATAAACGGAACGGAAATATTCATGGAGGATTACAGATATTTGTAAATTTGAGCACTTACACACTGAAAGGTTTGTTTGCCTCAACAAAATAGTTGTGTGTATATGGCGAAATAAATATATTTTGTTAATTCAAACATTATAGACATTATAGACATTATAGACATTGTTGACCCAACAAAATGAATTTGTCAACTCAAATGTATATTTGGTTAGGTGTAACAAATCATTTTTGTTACTTAGCGAGTTTGGCTATAGCTTACAAAATATTTTGTTCCACCAAGTAAATATTTGTTTCGCCATATATAAACAAATATTTGTTTGATTCAAACAAACCTTTTTCTCTGTGGCATGGCAAACAACTGTATCACAACACAAAAGTTATTTGTAAACCGTTCCCCGGATAGCTTTCCGGTATTAACTGCGCGCGTAATAAGCATGATACAACAAAATAAAGTCTAATTATTCGATTTACTTTTCCATGGATTTGAAGAGGGGAAAAAACATTTTTCTTGAATGAAACATCGATTAAAATAAAAAAAATTATGCTCCAATTTTAATGATGAAATTCTCAGTGGTTTCTCGAGAGAGAAAAAAACGTGTTTCATATATGCAAAAAAAAACACAGCCATCTGTTGTGCAAATACGCGATATCTTTCTTGTAGTTTTAAAAACCATTTTCTTGGCAAACTGGTTTCCAAAGGGATGCATCACATCCAATATGTGCGGAAGAAAACGCGTCCTGAGTGGCTCTGTCAAATAAGACATTGGCTTCTTTTGCGGACGGCCGCCAGCCAATCATCAATAGGCGAAAAACCGCTGGTGCAGGCATACCTCGTTGCTTTCTAATGAGCGTTCGATTTTTTTTGCGAAAAAATAAATTATCCTATTTGTTAGTATGTAGTTAATATTATATTTAATAATGTATTCATAGCGATTTTTTGTTTTGTTTTGTAACGAACTAATTGTAAAACAGCTAAGAACTGATGAATAGATAACTAGACATTCGTATAGAAAACCACGCAGTATTCAGACATTCGCTTTATATATTTCTTTTGGGAAAATGTCGGCTTGAATCGCCCAATTTGGATTTTTTTTTCATCCCTGTCTGCAGATTTGTAACGAGAAACATTTTTCTAAAATAATATTTAGGAGCATTTGTTTACTGTGTCACATAGCTGCCAACATGAACTTATAGTGAGTAGCCTCTGTACACCATTAGTCAGGCAAACATTTTAATAATGATTTTTTTTCTGGGTCATCACAGCAGGTTAAGTGATATGTAGAGACCTGAAAAATTCGCGGGTTCATTACGTGTTATGCTAAAAATTCAAATAATTATACATTTGTGCTGCTTCTGCCATTGGTCCACTGTTAATCTGGAGGACTGAGGGCCAATCAGAGACCCTCATTCGTAGAAGTGTCGAATCACAGGCCACCCAGTCGAGACGACTCACAAGTCAGCAGCCAATGAACAGTTGGCATTTGCCCGAGTGTGTAGAGGATATTGGAGTATATCCTGGAGGTCACTGAATCCGCGAATTTTTCCGGCCTCTAGTGATAGGACCTACTATTATCTCATTTTGGAACTATTATTTATATAAAAAAATTGGCAATCGGGTTTAACATACATTAATTTATTTATTTTTGGTTGATGATTCATGAATACTCCAAGGCGTTTCTGGTTATTTAACATTCAAAGCATTCAATCACAGTGTTAGTATATTTGCGAATATATCTGGATAACTGTAACAGGTTTTTTTTTGGTGTTTTTACTGTGCATATACTGTAACTGTGTGGCCAATAAGCCGGCACTGTGGATGTAGCTCTTTCGGACAGTATTACTAGAGAGGGCATAATGTCATGAGTAGAGACCTGCAAAATGCGCGGATTCAATGACCTCCAGGATAGACTCTACTACACTCTACAATATCGGGAAAATGCCACCTGTTCATTGGCTGATGACTTGTGAGTTGTCTCGACCGAGTGTCTGTGATTCGACAATTCTTTGAGCGAGGGTATCTAATTGGCCCTCATTACTCCAGATTAACAGTGAACCAATTGCAGAAGCAGAGAGAGCTAAGGTATAATTATTTGAAGTGTAGCATATCACGAAATGAATCCGCGAATTTTGCCGGTCTCTAGTCATGAGTTATTGGCGAGCGTTGGAAATAATAATCGAGAAATTTTACGTAGCAATTTCTTTTTAGAAAAAATAAAACACTGTTATTTGCACTTGTTTTCCTTCCTTTTTTTCCCCCTCCCTTACTTTTCATGGATTTTTATTTATCTGTACTTCATTCCGCGAAGGGTGGAGAGAGAGAGAGAGAGAGAGAGAGAGAGAGAGAGCGAGAGAGAGAGAAATTCCAATATGGCCGTCGGCCTTCGCGCTTCGAGACCTCTCCTCCCGAGACAGGACTAACGCCCTTTCAAGCAAGGCAATAATAAAGAAAATAGGGAAAAAAGAAGGGGGCGTCGGTGGGAGTGAAAAAGGAGAGACGGAGATGCTTGGAAAAGGGTTGGATAAGGAGAGAAAGGGTGTAGGGGTAGGGGGGTAGCAGGGGCGAGACGTTGGCGAGGGATGAAAGGGGTTCCGCGGAGAAATGAAGAAAGTAGAGAGAGAGAGAAAGCGAGATAAAGGAGATAAGAAACACGCACCGTAGAGGGGCGGAGGCTTAGAGAATTCTCGGTTGCCATGGAAACCAGACATGATTTCTTCATAATGCGCCCGGGAACTCTCTCGCTCTGTCTCCCTCATTCTCTCTCGCTCGCTCTTAAAAGAAGTCATTAGAAGAGAAACACAAGGCGGGGAGGTTCCGAGAATTCAAGGCAGCTTTGCCTGTAATAACAGGCAACTTGAGGACCTGTTCTTCCTGCAGAGCACGTAGGACGTAAGACGGAACAGTTCCCAAAACCCCTTTTCTGCAATGGCGCGTGAGCGGAGACGGAACATTTAAACATCCATTCTGCTGCTTCCACAGTGCACGGAAACATAAACACATGACAACTAATAGGTAGGACCATGCATTTTTCGCGAAATAATCCGCTCGCTCGTTAGACTGCAACAAGGTATGCCATTGATACCTTGTGATTGGCGGCCGTCTGCGAGAAAAGACATCGCCCTGTCTGGCCGGGCCATTCAGCACTGGATGGCTGTGATTGGTGCGCCGACAATAGACATGCGCCTGGAATAAACCGAGCCAACTACGAAACACAGAAAATGCTACAGATGTTTAACATACACATACAGCTGGTCGGAAAATATTTTCGTGAAAATTACATGGCTCTACTAATAGGTAGAGACCGGAAAAATTCGCGTATTCAATTCGTGATACGCTAAAATTCAAATAATTATACCGTTGTGCTGCTTCTGCTATTGGTTCACTGTTAATATGTAGGACTCTTGGCCAATTAGAGACCCATCAATCAAAGAAGTATCCAATCACAAGCTACCCACTTGAGACGCCTCAAAATTCAGCACCCAATGAACAAGCTCCGTTTGCCCAAGTAGGCAGAGGATCGTGGAGTCTATCCTAAAAGTCATTTAACTCGCGAATTTTTCCAGTCTCTACTAATAGCTAATAGGTAGAGACTGGAACAACTCACGAGTTCAATGACCTTCAGGCTAGACTCCACGATCTTCTGCCTACTTGGGCAAACGGCACCCGTTCATTGGGTGCTGAATTTTGTGGGCGTCTCAAGTGGGTAACTTGTGATTGGATACTTCTTTGATTGATGGGTTTTAATTGGCCAAGAGTCCTACATATGAACAGTGACCCAATAGCAGAAGCAGCACAACGGTATAATTATTTGAATTTTAGCATGTCACGAAATGAACCCGCGAATTTTTCCGGTCTCTATAAATAACCTTAAAAATTGTTTCAAGTGCAAGAATATCTCGTGTTATATAATCACTTTGTCGTATATTTTTATGAAATTCTTAAATCCTGACCATGTTTCGTTCTCGTATCTCATAATTTTTTTTTTTCATTTAAAATTTATTTTTCTTAGCCATGAAATTCAGTTTCATTAGTTGCAGTTTGATATGTTTCCGTGCATTTCGGAAGCGGAAAACGAACAGTGGAACGTAAATACCCTGCAGTTCCATGACCCGTTTCCTTATCTACGTTTCCGCGTCACTGTTCAAACGGGCCTAAGCGAACTTCAGTACTAGAAGACACAACTATCTGTGCAGTCAGCGCTCTGAAACCGCAGTTTAATGATGATGAAAAATATGCGGGTTCAATGACCTTTATGATAGACTCCAATATCCTCTACACACTCGGGCAATGCCAACTGTTCATTGGCTGCTGACTTGTGAGTCGTCACGACTGGGTGGCCTGTGATTCGACACTTCTACGAGTGAGGGTCTCTAATTGGCCCTCAGTCCTCCAGATTAACAGTGAACCAATGGCAGAAGGAGCACTAAGGTATAATTATTTGAATTTTTGCATAACACGAATTAAACCCGCGAATTTTTCAGGTCTCTACCTATTAGTAGGCGCATGCATATTTCGCGAAAAGATCCCTCGATTACCTGAAAGTTAAAACACTGCAGCACCGTCTGTGTTTCGTGATCGGGTGAGTTTTCTCTCGGGCACATGTCTGCTGTCACTAAACCGATCACAGTGATTCATTGTGGAAGAATACGTGTCCTGAGTGGCTCGGTCAAATAATACTACGACTTCTCTGGCAGACGGCCGCCAATCACAAGGAAGAAACCGCTGGTGCGGATACACCTTGTTGCAGTCTAATGGGCGTTCAGATTTATTTGTTGAAATGTGCATGCCCCTACCTATTAGTAGAGACTGGAAAAATTCGCGAGTTAAATTACTTTTGGGATGGACTCCACGATCCTCTGCCTACTTGGACAAACGGAGCATGTTCATTGGGTGCTGAATTTTGTGGGCGTCTCATGTGGGTAACCTGTGATTAGATACTTCTTTGATTAATGGTCTCTAATTGGCCAAGAGTCCTACATTATAACAGTGAACCAGTAGCAGAAGCAGCACAACGGTATAATTATTTGAATGTAAGCTTATCACGAAATGAGTCCGCGAATTTTTCCGGTCTCTATATATGGATTACGGTCAAGGATAGTTTCGAAGGTTCATCTCAAAACTGTACTATGAACTGTCTTTAGTCGTACCTATGACTCAGGCGTTTCTGGCCCGCGTTCGGGACCGTATAATATGAATAAATATTGACTGTGCTGCTAGCAGTTTATGATAACGGAAATATCTCTTAGCGGTGACTAGAATGCACGGCGTGGCCTTATCTGAAGTTCCGCGTGTACTTCTACGTAACCTCGTAAGCAACGCCAACGTCACCAACGTATATTGATGAATAGTGTGCAATTAGATTACTAGAGACCGGAAAAATTCGCGGACACTTTTCGTGATATGCTAAAATTCAAATAATTATACCGTTGAGCTGCTTCTGCTATTGGTTCACTGTTAATATGTAGGACTCTTGGCCAGTTAGAGACCATCAATCAAAGAAGTATCCAATCACAAGTCACCCAATTGAGACGCTTCAAAATTCAGCACCCAATGAACGGGCGCCGTTTGCCCAAGTAGGCAGAGGATCGTGGAGTCTATCCTGAAGGTTATTGAACTCGCGAATTTTTCCAATCTCTATAGATTACAGACACATTTGATTAAATAAATAAATCCATAAATTAATGTATTCATAGGTTCGAAAGGTTTTTTTTTACTCTTTCTGGTTAACAAAACTAGCGTATAATTTAATGATAAACACGAAGAAAGTGGAACAGTTGAGAAATACTGGGATTATGGAAACCACCAGTTATGGCAACTTCATAATTAACTTGTAAACAAATGCATCTCTTCGTTTAATAAATTGAATTTTTTTTAGTAAATAATAAACGTTCCTGAAAGAAGAAATGTAATAGAGGAAATTTAAACTAAAAAAGGAGGTAGGACATTATGAGAAAAACGCCAAATTTGAGTTATTTTTCTCCGTTATTCATCTGGTTAGAAAAATTTTAAGAGTACGTAAATTTCTGGTATGGACCCAGCATGTATCAGTTTATATGCTATTTTGGAAAATTGGAAAAAAAATGTTTACGAGCTGCGATTACAAAATTTACCAAATTACAAAGCTCTACAATGTCCCCGTGCCCCAAATATTTAATTAAATTAGTGCAGACATTACTGCGTGAACTGACTGGGTTTCAATTTTAACTTAACCTTTCCTCTTGTGCTTTGTACGAGTAGATATTTCTGTTCATGTTAACATCGCTGACTGTCTTAAGTAACTGATGATGGTTGATCACGAACATAAAAAAAAATGTTTTTTTTAGAGGATTCAGTCCAGCTGTTTTCAACTATTGTTAATCTGCCATAAGTTACAGTAGCTAGGTAAAGCAATTTCGAAAGAAAAAAAATCATCGCTTCATGTCTAATATTTTCCTGTTCGCCAACTTTGCTTTCTAACCAAATCTCATAACGTTTCTTTTCAAACACCAGCAGGTGATAAATCTGTTTTTTTCTTCTATGGGTTGGGGAAGGGGGGTGGGGGTAGGAAGAAAAACCTTTAATACCTAACCAAGCGAAAGTCGCTTAATTTTCGTTACATCGTTAGCCTCTAGCCTATCCGATCACGAACATATATATTATTTCCAACGGCAGCCTACAAATCGAAGAAGTCGAAACCAAAGGACAATAATCTAGCAGTAATTACTCTTGCGAAAGATATTACCTTTTGGGTGCAATTATTTTTTGCTCCCTTTTTCCCTTCCCATACTTTCCTTTTTTTTTTGTAGGATTTCCTTCATATAATTGTCCCGTAATTAATTTCTCTTCTGTGCTGGAGAGAAGAAAAAAATATTAAGGGGAAAAGGGGGAGGGGGGAGAAATGGAAGGCTGCACAAAGAATTCACCTCTCTGCCTTCTCCTCTTTCCTCCGTTTTTCTTTTATTGTCGCTTAATGACCACTGGCGCCACCTGTGAATGACAGTGTGCACTAAATTGGATCGGAATGACCGGAAAACCATGGTCCGATTCTCCCTGGGAAGAAGTGAATTACAGTGTCCCCATCTCCCCCTTTTTGGTTTTTTGTTTTACGATGCTCAGTGACGTGCGAAAGACTTTCAACCACGCCTGAGAAAATCCAGTGGAAAAACCGAAACTTGAGCTAGTCAACATGTTTGATAATAGGTAGAGACCTGAAAAATTCGCGGGTTCATTTCGCGATAGGAGAGAGTCCAAATACTTTTGACATTGTTTTGCCTCAGTGATTGGGCCACAGTTTATCTGACGGACTCTGGGCCAATGAAAAATCTTTAACAGAAGAATTAGCGAATCACGATCATCCCAGTCAACAGGTGTTACGAGTCGGTAACCAATCAGCAGATGTAATTGGCACGAGTGCGTAGAGGATCATGGAGTCTATCATTTAGGGATTTGAAATCGCGAATTTTACAGGTCTCTATTGATAATAGGTAAAATTGGTAGGCTATTCATTTTTTTTCGCAAAAAAAAATGAAATGAAATAATTTGTACGCTCATTAGTAGAGGTATTGAAAAATTTCGCGGATTCATTTCGCGATAGGCTAGAATTAAAATAGTGTTGCTTCTGATATTGACTCACTCTGGACCAACGGCTAGAGACCGGAAAAAATTCGCGGACTCGTTCCGTGATACGCTAAAATTCAAATAATTATACCGTTTTGCTGCTTCTGCTATTGGTTCACTGTTAACATGTAGGACTCTTGACCAATCAGAGACCGTCGATCAAAGAAGTATGCAATCGCAAGTTATACACTTGAGACGCCTCAAAATTCAGCACCCAATGAGCGGGCGCTGTTTGCCCAAGTAGGCAGAGTAATATGTAGTCTATCCTGGAGGTCATTGGCTTCGCGAATTTTTCCGACTACAACTGTCATGATATCGACATCAGTTCTCTAGTGTTGACTTCAACAAGTAGCCAAAGCTAAGAACTATGCCATCGAAGCTTTATTGCAAGCGGTAACGAATTATTTGAAATTGCAAGATGGCGAAGGCCTAATCCACCTTAATATGACTCAGGCCCAGTGTGGAAAATCCAGCGAAGCAACAAGCAAGTATGTGGACCTTACGTATATGCTTATAGAGGTCACCAAACCCAATAAATGTTTAGGTCCTTATTTATCGAGTAAAGACACCTTTATTCCCAGGGACTGGAGAAATTTCGCCAGTTAAATGACCTCCAGGATAACTGAGCTGAAGTTAGCTCTATCCACCAGCTCTATCCGGCCGCCCGGGACAGAGAACTTGGGACAGCAACCGCCTAAATCATTCCACGCAACTATGGCAATTTCCAACTGAGTTTTTATATTTTTACAATCAAATGTGCAAAGATAACGATAGGGAAGTTACATAGCGACTTTCGTACATGTGTGTACCAACAATAAAAATTAAATTTAGAGTGTCAACCATCGAATCAGGCCAAAATGAGCGATAAAATATAATGCTTGAGAAATAATCCATGGAAACAACATATTGGAAGTCCTTCAGGGCTCCTGGGACAACCTGTACTATGATTCGCACTTCATTTAATATTTATTGTTAGTACACACATGTATGAAGGTCGCTATGCAACTGCTCTATCGCTATGTTTGCACACTTTGTTGTAAAAACATAAAAATTCGGTTGGAAATAGCCGTAGTTACGTGGAATGATTTAGGCTGCTGTTGTCCCAAGCTCTCTGTCCCGGCCGGCCGGATAGAGCTAACTTCAGCTCCCTCCAGGATAGAAATCCAGTGATCTACTTATAAACTCCCGCAAACGTCATCCTCTCATTGGCTGCTGTCTTTGGGAGACGTCCCCACCGTAGTAGTAGCTTTGATGATTCGAAACAACTTTGGCTGAGCGTTTCTTATTGACGCAGAGTCTTTTGGCATAGCTTTATTTTGCGTTCTCTCGCGCGATTTGCGTCTGGGAGTGGGTTGAGATAGTTAGTTCTTCCTACAGGCGTCGGAGCGCAGCAGGTGCTGGTGTTTGCCGCGTGGTTGTTGCGCTGGACCGCCGCCCAGGTAGCGCCAGTGGTCGAGGGCGTTAGAAAGAAAGTTTCGTTCTTTTTAGAATGGGTGCAGTTGGTGCTCCTTGTGGGATCCCGAAGTTGGTAGTACTTGTTAACGGGGGTTTTTGAATGAATATTCTTCTGTCGTCTGTTTCGAAAGAAATTGTTCGTTTTTTAGTAGATTCGCAAACGGTTGTTCTTAAATTTTTTCTGACGGGGAAAGGAATAAGCCGGGAGAAATACGTAACGAGTGTGTATCGAGTACGTAACGTGTTCGATAACGGTGTTATTACTTGCGATGTACGCTACGCAGAAGATTGATACAATAGTTGTACTTAACGTGTCACCGCAGTGTTCGCTACGGGGTTGGATTTGAACATCATAACGGCCATTTAGAGGAATACCTAGATTTTTTTTTCTAGTCGTCACTACGTTTTGCTGCTACGGATTTCTACGCATCATCGCTACCGCGGCGTTTGAGGAGGAACTGTCGTGGACAATAGTTCCGGTCAAAAGGGGGAACGTGGTGTTTTCTAATCTAGTGGGGAAAAAAAGGAGTGCGGTTTTCATCCCGTGGACTGTAACTACAACCTTTAGGTATTTTAAGTGACTGTTGGAGAGTTGTTTTTTTTTTTTTTTGGCGAGCGTATTACGTTTCGCCGTGGCGATGAAGCGTTTTTAGGACAAATGAGTTCACCACACGCAGCGGCGGCCATTTCGTGGCGGTTTTCCGGTAGTTTGTTGACAAAGTGAACCTGGGTCGCAGCTGCGAACGAGCTGGGCCAACAGGCGGGAGGAGAGTTATTTCTCCCGCAAGGCGATCCTGTGTCGCCACACGTCTGATTCCGTAAGTTTTTGAATTCCATGCAGTTATTTTTGCTTCAGTGATCGTTTTGAAATCGTGAGAAAATATTTGCTGGGCAATTTGTCCGAGTCTTGGCCTGCGATACTGTCGGGTGAATGGCGGCGCAATTACGTCCGTATATAATTATAAATTGCAATTATTTAGGTGCAAATTATTCATCTTAAAATAAATATATAGAGATTTTATAATTTATATATATATTTTTTAAAAAAATTGGCAAACGGTTACGTGATACTAGTGACTTACAGAAATGTTTACAGAAAAAATATGTTATAATGTTTTACTAGAGAGATCGTGAAGTTGTACAATCACAAATATATGGAATTGTAATACATGTAGTATTGCCAGAAGATATTATATGTAAAAAAATTATATATTTTATAGTATCATATCAAATGCAGAAGTAATAAATGCGATATTGTATTGATAACAAATCATAGTAGTAGGTGGATACATAAGTAACTCTATTGTTATACTTGGCCTATGATCTGTTATACGTCAATACCTTGGAAGTTAGTGGACAGAGTCCTAACGCTAAGGGATTTTCTGGTTTGGAAATGTGATTGTGCAAAATGGTATATTTCATACACATTGCGATAAAAAAATTGGTATTTATCTCTTGTGACCATTATACTATTTACAGAGATTATATTATCTATAGACTATATGTATTAAATATGCTATTTGCATATTAAAAAGTAGAGAAGTTTTCGTATGCTGTTATGCGAAGATATTATATCAAGGATCACTGGACTTAGTTGTTATTTGTAATTTGACTTTTGCTATATAGCCTACGTCTAACATTTACTGTGTTATAGTGACATTTTTTTTGTGAGTCTCCGTGCTGTTTCACCCAGCCAGTAGGAGAATTGCAAATCTTGTTAATATGAAAATAATTGGGGCTAATTCTTGGAGTGATATACTCGTAATTCAGTTAGACGAGATTAATGTTTATTTAAAAAAAAAATGGGAGGGGGTAAACATATTTATTGCAGCAGGCATTGTTTGGTAAGAGTAAACTGTACACGGTTAGGTGTAACTTGAGTGTAACGTGCCGTAGCGGAGAAGGCATGCCTGTGAACACTTGTCTGGAAACCCAGAGGTGAATATCCCCCCCCCCCCTTCCCCCAACACACACTTTGATGAATTTCACGAAAGAGAGAAAATAAACGTTGGTGTATTTTCAATCCTGTATATGGAATCGTTATTTAAATAATATTGAATTGTCACTCCCGTGTAACTTGTTGACATTAAGACTTAACTGTATTTGGAGCTCCTATCACGCAAGCTAGGAGACGGTGGTTACACTCCTTCAGATGAAAGTACGCCAACAACGGAGGTAACACTAAGGTGTGACTTGTTGAGATTAAGCGATCACGAAGTAAAAGTTCGTAATTTTCCGGATTCTATTTATTCCGCGGTATAGTTTTATTTTTTAATCGCGTCAATATATTCCTCAAAACGCTGTATCTTTCTCCTCTGTTGTGTTGGTAAACCATTTTTTTTTAAAATTGTTTTACCTATTTTCAGCTGAATCTCGGACATGCAGTTGTACAGTACAATCGCGTTATCACAAGCCCCGCCCCACATAGCATGTAGGCTTGCGGCAAGCTTGTCATATGACTTGAATTATGCCAACCGTGCAAGCTTGACACATCAAGCTTGTTTAAAGATTTCTTGGGACCATGAACCATTGCTAGAGACCGGAAAAATTCGCGGATTCATTGCGTGATAGGCTGAAATTCAAACATGTGTACGATTCTGCTGGTTCTGCTATTGGCTCGCAGTTTAACTGGAGCTCTCTGGGCCAATGAGAGACTATCGACCAAAGAAGCGTCGAATCACAAGCTACCCAGTGGAGACGCGTCACAATTTAGTACCCAATGAACACGCGTGTTTACTTGAGAAGTGCAGAGGATAATGGAGGCTATCCTAGAAGTCATTGAATCCGCGAATTTTTCCGGTCCCTAACCATTGCAGAATGCTTACAGGCTTGTCATGGCAGGCTTGCTGCAAGCTTGTCATGTGTAAATAGTTGGATTGAATCAAGCTTGATTCGAGCTAACACACTTACCATTGCAAGCTTGTTTCAAGCTTGATTCTAGTCTATCGTAGTATTGGTTGATTCGCGTAACTTGTCTTTTTGACAGGCCTCAAAAAGTTGTCCCATTGGGTTACGCATCCTTCCCCAACTGTTGTTCTGTCAACAGTGTTTGTAAAAAATTATTTCACTTGGTTGCGAGTGCGCGTGATATTTTAAACATCTCGAGATTTTTTTGCAAGCGACCGTTGGTGAAATGGGACGGATTACGATAAATGTCGAAATTAAAAGACAAGTTTCGATTATGGTAATGGATACCGCTCTTCAAGTGATTCTTGCGATTAAGAAGATGGATTTAAAAAACATCATTTGGGACGAACGCCATTGCTAAGTAACACTGTATGCCATAGAGAAAACTTGCAGAGCGGGCAAACAAAAAAAATTTGAGCGAGTCATTTAGTACTCGCCATGGATGTGTAACATATAACCTCGGTAACGAGCAAATTCATGTGTTCTCATGTTGCAACTACACTTATCAATCAAAACTCAAGCACGAAGTTCAACTAGAATTGTTCAAAACAATATCAAGCTTGCTAAACATACGCATATTGTGTTTTCAACTGCATTTCATGACACAAATAACACGTAGTTTCCGCACACGCCGTTAGAATTCGCTACCGGAGCAACTAGACAAATCACAGCCATCCAGTGCGGAAGCAAACGCGTTCTGAATGGACCGGGCCCAAACTAAGGCAATGGCTTCTCTTGCCGACGGCCGCCAGTGACAGGAAGAAACCGCTGGCGCGGTTATAGCTTTTTTGCAGTCTTAACGAGTGTTCACAATTTTTTTTTCCCGCGAAATAATCCATGGCTAGGCGCAGGCATTTATCGCGAAATGATTTGAACGCCTATTAGACTGCAACAAGCTATACTCACACCAGCGGTTTCTCCCTTGTGATTGACGGCCGTATGCGAGAGAAGTCGTTGCCTTGTTTGACCCGAGCCACTCAGGGCGCATTTGCATTCCTCACTGAATCACTCACTATGATCGGTGTTGGAACAATCAACATGTAGCTGAAAGAAACTGACCATTAACGAAACACAGACGATACTAAAACCTTTAGCTAGTCTCGGAATCTTTTCGCGAGATATGAACGCCCCTATCCACGGCTCTGGTAACAAACGAATGTAAAAGCAAACACAGGGCTTTGAATTTCAGCCTGACGCCGAACGAATTTGCAAAATTCCTTTGGTCTCTCCAAAAAAATAATTAATGTCGTAAATCAACGAACGCCGAGTTGGCGGTGCGTCTTTAAGACCTGTTTTGTGTTTGTGTGTGTGTGTGTGTGAATCAATGCGCCGACTGCCACCCTTTTGTGTACGGGCGCTCGTTTATAAAAGGGAAGGGGTAAAGAGGGAGGGAGGGGTAGACGCTTTGTAGGCGCAGGAGCGTCGCGCGACGCCCCGCCCACTTTCAATACAACCCCC
Source organism: Bacillus rossius redtenbacheri (assembly GCF_032445375.1). NCBI lineage: Eukaryota > Metazoa > Arthropoda > Insecta > Phasmatodea > Bacillidae > Bacillus > Bacillus rossius. The sequence goes on from NC_086345.1 coordinate 17,246,128, forward strand.
CCCCCCTTTTCAACCCGTCGCTTCCCCTCCTCGGGGCCTAATGTACCACTCCCCCCCTTAACTTCTCCTCGGCGCTCTGTCCTTGTCTTCGCGTCGCTCGGCCTTCATTTGCGAACGGGCGACCGAGCGCTTTTTTAAGGCCCGTCCTAGACACGGAACATTTCACGTGCTTCTACAATGCGCGGAGACGTAACATTTCAGCCAACGAGATTTCATTTCGAAGTTACGAAATAATAATTTAATTGAATAAAAATCTATATATTATTATGCCTCAAGACGGGCAGAATTTACAGACACAATAAGAAATAAACCACAAAGTTATAATAGAACACTATATATTTCTCGTAATTCAAACGGATGTGATAGTCATAATATTATGGAAGTTATTATAACGATATATATGTTTTTTTTAAACCTTCCCCATTGTTACCTCTTTAGTCGGCTATTGCCCATAAACGAACTCGGCTGAGATTTTCCATTTGTTTATTGAATTGTTTGAAAGTGATTTGTGAAAAATTACGGCAGTTATCTTGTCCACAAAAAATTTGATACTTTTGAGTTAACGATGGTTTTGGGGTCTTTGGACCACGAAACGTAAAATAATATTTTTTTTTCCTCGAAAATAGGTCCAGTGGCGTCTCGTCAGGGCAAGCAAGGCAAGCAGCGCTTGCCCAGGCAGTTTCCAGACATTGTATTTTTTAAATAAATATTTTATTCAGAATAGTATTTTACTTTGGCTCGTGCAGTTAGGTGTATGTATTTTTTACACTATCTTCTTGGGAACCAATACTGTGCGCTGTGCGCTATAAAAAAATAACTCGTTGACACAAAAACATGCTGTTTTAGAAGCGTTGCTAGGTTTAGAAGCGCTGGTAGGATCGCTTTCAGCAGGAAGGCTGCCGCAGTAGTTTCCTTTCGGAAGGGGGGTGGCATGGTACAAAGGTTCAGGGAGGGGATTGGCTGGAAAAATACGCGGTAGAAGCTACGAAGATAACGCTTTCTTGCCGAACTGGAGCGAACATGGCCGAAGCAGACGGTGGAATTTTTCCGCCGACTGCTTCGGCTATGTCCGGTACAGTTCGGCACGGCAGGTGGCGATGTCGCGTTTCAGTCGGCGGTCGTCTCTCGGGGCGCGCGCATCTCTCCCGCGGGCTGTTGGCTGGCAGTGCGTGGGGGATTTGTGGGCGTACGATGATACTACACTCCCACTTAGTATATAAGTAATGTAGAGTAGGTATTTTACTATCAGAATAATTTAAGTCAATCATTATTTTTCAAAAATAATGTATTTAAAAAAAAATGTCAATTTTTCTACCTGTGGAATAGTCAATGTTCAGTTAAGAAAACTACTTAAATAGCATCATTTTGTACCTTGAAATCCATATTTTCCCGGCGGAGGGCCTACAGACCACCCCCCCCCCCCCCAACCTCATCATGTTTTGGTGTGAACGGAGTTATTGCTTCCCCTCATGTAAACCTCACGCCTCGCCACTGAATAGGTCGTATTTCTTTGAAATCTACCTAAAGGCGTGTGCTTGGAGTCCGGGCGCGACAGAAGTGAAACTTTTTGGTTATTATATTATTAGTAGGGCCATGCATTTTTCGCGAAATAATCTGCTCGCTCGTTAGACTGCAACAAGGTATGCAATTGTTCCCTTGTGATTGGCTGCCGTCTGCGAGAGAAGACATCGCCCTGTCTGGCCGGGCCATTCAGGACGAGTTTGTCTTCCGCACTGGATGGCTGTGATTGGTGCGCTGGTAGTAGAGAAATGCGCCTGAAATAAACCCAGCCAACCACGAAACACAGAAAATGCTACAGAGTTTTAACACACAGCTGGTCGGAAAATCTTTTCGCGAAAATTACATGGCCATAATTATTAGGTAAAGGGAACATAATTCTCTTTGGCTGAGGTCGCAGATAAAAAAATATATATTTGGAAGTATGCGAGCATTAATTTATACTGCTGCGCAAGTGCGGAAGTATGCAAGTGTGCAAGTATGCTGCGTAATTTTCTACCTCTCCCCAGCCGTCTCAAACTCTACCGGTCCCCCTCCCCCCACCCTCCAAAAAAACATGTAGGTAATTAACTATTCCCCTCGTGCGATCGGAAATTTTTCGTTAAAAGCTCGTTAAAATTCTAGCCCCCCCCCCCCCCCCCCCCCCAACCCAGCAAAGAAGCTTCACGTCACAAGTCTGTGACGTCACGTCGATCCAATGGTTTTAAAAAAATACCTACTCCCGGAAAATAAGCTCCGACATACTCGAGCAAAGGCTCAGGTTGGTGCCGCATTACAGAATTGCGTCGAACAGAAGACGACTGCCGGATTGTAGAGCGAAACTGTTGTAGGATTTCTGGTAAATTGTTTCCGGACGAGGAATATCGAATTAGGAAGGCTGGGAAAAAAGGTAAAAAAAAAAAAAAAAGGGGGGGGGGGGTTAGAGGTGGCACACACTCCACTCCGACCGTAACTCCCTAATAGTTTTTTAATGCTAGCGAGCGATGGCGTCATTGGGTCATTGGCGGCGGCATCTGGGATCTGCGGTGACGTTGAAGGTCGTTGGAGAGACCGCAGTCCACCGGAAGTGGGTGTCCTCTGCTATCCCCCCTCCTCTTCCTTCCCCCCCCCCTCCTAAACCTATACCCAAGCCTCATCAACGTCCCCGAAGCCATCCATCGAGAAGGGAACGTAAATGTGGGGGGGGGGGGGGGGGGAGAGGAACTTATTTTTTGTTCTTTTTTTTTTGCGCACGCGAGTTCTCACAACAGGCAATCAAAATGGCGGAACTTGGAACTATATATTTGGGTGACGTTCAAAACGTGTAATGGAAGTTTGGAAGTTTTATAATTTAAAAAAAAAAACACCTAAAAAAATTATTCTTCGCACAAAAACTCAGGAACTGTAAGATCTACAGACTTGAAATTGGGCACCTGTATTCTTTTTTTTTTTTACGTAGACGTCCGCTAAGAAAGAATTAAAAAAAAAAAAAAAATCAGCTGCCAAGGAGTGTTGCTGGGCCGGTAGAGATAAAAAAAAAAAATTATCCCTTCTTTCAAGGATATTTTCTAAAGGATTGATACACTTGTGATATTCCTTATGTTACGTAGCCATCACAACGAGAACGTGGTTATTCCGAAAAATCAGCTTCAAAAGGGCGATTTATGCCGGACAACAAACGGGTTCTTCAGCCATAGGCGTGCGCACTGTAGGTGCCACAGGTGCCTTGGCACCACCATTAGGGTTAACGTTATTTTATTTTTTACAAGCAGAAATAATACACACCTTAAATAGCACCATTTTGCGCTTTCAAATCCAAATTTTTTTCCGGGGGAGGACCCCCGGCCCCCCCCCCCCCCCCCCCCCGCTTTAGGCTCGGGGTCAGTGAAATGATAGGGCTGTTTTGTGTAATCTGGCACCACCACTACTGAAGTCCTGCGCACGCCTATGTCTTCAGCTAGTTTACAGTTAAGATGTTGTCCAGCTCCAACTTCAAGGTTGTATACTACCCTTGGGAAACACTTAACCATAAGTAGAGACAGGAAAAATTCGCGGATTCATTTCGTGATATGCTAAATTTCAAATAATCATATCGTTGTGCTTCTTCTGCTATTGGTTCACTGTTAATACGTGGGACTCTTGGCCAATTAGAGACTGTCAGTCAAAGAAGTCTCCAATCACAAGTTACCCACTTGAGACGCCTCAAAATTCAGCACCCAGTGAACGGGCGCCGTTTGTCCAAGTAGGCAGAGGATCGTGGAGTCTATCCTGAAGGTCACTGAACTCGCGAATTTTTCCAGTCTCTAACCATAAGTGTGTGTGTGTGTGTGTATATATATATATATATATATATATAACTTATTTTTCGCATTGAACCTGCAGTCGAAGTGAGTAACAGGCGATTTGCCTAACGGCGGTTTGCCTAAACATAAATTCGTTACGGCGATTTGCCTAAAGTCATTTCGCCTAAAGGCGTTTTGCCTAACAGCGATATGCCTAACGGCATTTTGCCTAACGGCGATTTGCTTAAAGGCGATTTGCCTAACGGCGATTTGCCTAACAGTGTTTTACCTAATGGAGTTCTGCCTGACGGCGATTTGCCTAACGGCGTTTTGCCTAAAATGTTACAATGATGACAAAACCTCGTTTTGCCTAACGGCGAATTGCCTAATGGCATTTTGCTAATGGCGATTTGCCTAACAGCGTTTTGCCTAACCTAACCTAAGCTAACCTAACCTAAGCTAACCTTACCTAACCTAACGGCGTTTTGCCTATCAGCGGTTTGCCTAACGGCGTTTTCCTAACGGCGTTTTGCCTAACGGCGTTTTGCCTAATGGCGTTTTGCCTAACGCGGTTTTGCCTAACGCCTTTAGGCAAAACGACACATGCCCGTCGAAGTTGGACGTTCGAATCAAGACTCACTCTGAGTGAGTCACTGAATCAGCGTTTTTTTTTTTTTTTTTACAATTCCTACCTGTACATATGAGAGGTTTTCTTTATGTCCTTTACTGTGCCTACGGATAATTTTTTTTTTTAATGTGTAATGTTTTAGATCTCGGTATACGGCATTTGGTAGGCGTAATTTCGTAAATGGAACGGAAATCTCATAGATGTTAACATGTGGCGGGCGGCGCGAAACAATGTTCACAAAGCCAAAGGGAAACTTTAAATGAAGTTCAACAAGCTGGGCAGAGAATTCTAGCGGTGGGTTTAAACTAAGTGTTTTTCGCGGGAAAAAAGGGGGTAGTTTAAACCACGATTTGCTTATACTTATTACGCTCGGCATTAATTTAACGAATCCTACGTTAAATTTCATGTCCCGAGTTTCGTATTACAAGTGCATTTGCAACATGAGAAGACATGAATTTATTCGCTACCGAGGTTAGATGTTACACAACTCTGGTGAGAACTGAAGACACGCTCATTTTTTTTTCTTTTTTTCCATTTATAGACCGACAAATTATTGGAAAAATAAATAATACTAAACCCCGGTTTTCGGACCTGATTTTCGATAAGGATATTTTATTGAAGTAATTGCCCATCTTGTTTGAAAATTCATGAAACGTTTAAGGGGCCCGCCTCGTCAGGGGTGTATGTGTGTTAGTGAGGCGGGATGATAAGCGCGACGCTCGATGGTATTTCTAGCGCGGTATCGCCTCTAAGCTCAAGGCTCTGAACTGGCGCGCAGTCTTCTCGTCGTCAATTGATAACTGTGAAATTTGTGCGGTGACCGTATTTTTATATTACGGGGAAATGAAGATAAAGGTGTAATGCAAGCCCCTTAAGTGCTTTCAAAAATCTGTACCACTTGTTTTACACCTAAAAATTACTCTGAAAACATGCGTTTCAGCCATTTTAACGCTTCTAGAAATACAGTTTAAAAACATGATCCAAAATTAAAAGTACTTTTCGGGCCTCAGCGAACTCTTAAATGCTTTTCGTAAACACACCCCACTCGGATATCTTGAGTAGTTATGAAATCGCGTTGTTTTTCCTGAAGCTCTGCGCACCGTCTGTGTGACCAGGTAGGCGGGCCCCTTAATACTAGAACGTTTTTCCTTTGGATTTTTTGAACATTGGTTCTCGCCATCCGCCACAAGATGGCAGCACCGTCTGTAAAACATTTACGTTCTTCACCTTCCCGTCGCATTCGTGAAAATAATCCAACCGAATCCCGCACACATGGAGCTAAGATGTTACACAACAAATTTAAAAAAAAAATTCAAAGCAGTCATGAGGACTGCCGACAGAAGAGAATTTCTTAAAACTATAAACAAACAGTTTTTATTTTTAGATATCCAAATTAATTGTTTGATCTTAAATTAAAACTTGTAAATCAAGGTAACTATTATTAATACAAATAAAATACAAAAAATACAAATTTAATTTGAATTAAGAAATACTAACTTTGTAAAATTTTATTATGTAAAATAAGAAAATATTTTTTTGATAAAATACAGAGACCTTTTCGCAATTTTTACGAAAAAATATTATCACCCAACAAATTGGTTTTACCACGTTAGTAAAATAACTCCTAAATTACTATAAATACGCAATGCATAGATAGTAATTGTAGGTATTAAAAAATAAATAATGGTGTTCTTAATATTGTATACTCACTCTTTACTGAACAATAATCGTACCTATACTTAAGATTTAAAATAAAAAATTGAACAAAAACACAATTTGAACAGATGTAGTGTTATCGTTAACACGTCACGTGACCATGTCGATGACGACTTACATGCATTTACTCTATATCCATTGAAACTGAAAAAATTCGCGAGTCCAATGACCTTCAGGCTAGACTCCACGATCCTCTGCCTACTTGGGCAAACGGCGCCTGTTCATTGGATGCTGAATTTTAGAGGCGTCCCAAATGGGTAGATACCTGAAAAATTCGCGGGTTCATTACGTGCTATGCTAAAATTCAAATAATTATACCTTAGTGCTGCTTCTGCCATTGGTCCACTGTTAATCTGGAGAACTGAGGGACAATTAGAGACCCTCACTCATAGAAGTGTCGAATCCCAGGCCACCCAGTCGAGACGACTCACAAGTCAGCAGCCAATGAACAGTTTGCATTTGCCCGAGTGTGTAAAGGATGTTGGAGTCCATCCTAAAGGTCATTGAACCCGCGAATTTTTCCGGTCTCTACAAATGGGTAACTTGTGATTGGATACGTCTCTGACTGACGGTCTATAATTGGACGAGATTCCTACACATTAACGGTGAACCAATAGCATAAGCAGCGCAACGGTATAATTATTTGAATTTTAGCATATCACGAAATGAATCTGCGAATTTTCCCGGACTCCACCTATCCAAACGTTCCCTTTGAAATTTTCACTTCGATAAAAGGGTATGATTTTTATTCCTTACCTGTGCATACGAGGAATCCGCCGCGGTAATTTCGCTTCCGTGAGATTACTTGTCCCGAAGTCCCGAAGGCGGCGAACAGAGAACGAGCGGTCGTTGGTCAGGGAGATGGTGGACCTGGGAGGGGGTGGCGGAGGGGAGGGGGGGGGGGGGTGAGAGGAGGGGGTGTGCTTGGCCACTCCCCTGCGAGCACTAATCAACTTGACCCTCGCGTCCCCTACTACAGCCCGCTTCCTCCGAGGGCGGCTATGTAAATACCCGAGGGGTGCTGGAGCCGGGGGGGATGCTTGTCCCTGTTCTGCTCTTCCAACCCCCGCTCGCGCCCAGCCCTGCAGGTCTCTCCCTGCTGTCCTGTCCAGACCCGGAGCCAGCCCCCGCGTCGTCCGTCCACGAATGAGTTTATCAGCAGAGAGAGAGAGAGAGAGAGAGAGAAAGAGAAAGAGAGAAAGAAAGATAATTAATAATAGAAAGAGAAAATAGAGAGAGAAAGAAAGAGCAAGAGAGAGAAAGTGAGAGAGAGAAGAAAGAGAAAGAATAAGAAAAAAGAGAGAGGGAAAGAGAAATAGAGAGAGAAAGAGAGAGACGCGCGAGAGAGAAAAAGAGAGAGGAAAAAAGAGAGAGAAAGAAAGAAAGAGAGCGAGAGAGAGAAAAAGAGAGAGGAAGTGTGAGAGAGAAAAAAATAGAGAGGAAGAGCGAGAGAGAGAAAAAAAGAGAGAGGCGAGCTAGTCATGAGTTTATCATTTTGCAAATTACACTTATAACAAAGAACTCGTGACTCAATGCGTGGTAAATGTTCGCAAATTGTTTTTTTTGAGCTACATTTCTGAACGCGAATCACACGTAGTTTCCGCAAACCGCCGCTAGAATTCGCTGCCGCCGCAGGTACGTCGACTATCGAATGATTCAATTTGCAGACTGACAATTATTGGAGAAAAAAAAACTAAACCACGGTTTTCGGACCCGATTTTCGATAAGGAAGTTTATTAAAATATTGCCCATCTTGTTTGAAATTCCATCAAACAGTTAATACTATAAAGTTTCCCTTTGGCTTTGTGAACATTAGTTCTCGCCATCCGCCACAGATGGCAGCACAATCTGCTACACATTTCCGTTCTTTGACTTCCGTCGCATTAACGTATACCGAGGGCCAAGATCTTACACATCAAAAATGAAAGGCTCCGATTATCACCGTTGTGACAAATTTCGCGAACTAAAAGTGAAATATTTATAGAGACGCACAGAAAATATTGTAAACATGGTTCGCATGGTCGAAACATAAACGGATATGTTCATCGCGTAAGTTATTTTTAATATAATTAGTAGTGAAGAATCCACACTGTTAATAATTTTCACCTCCAACCTGAGTTAACTTACTTTTGATCCTGAATCCAGAAAGATTATTCTTGGATACATTAACAAAACATTAAAAAAAAACTGGTGGTCTACACATTATAAACACACTTATTTTGTCCACCTTTGTTAAGAACAAAAAATACAACTCGGAAGAAGAAAAAAATGCGGCATGTTTTTCACGAAGATTCAGTTATTTAAAATTTATTTCAGGTGAATTCTTCATTGGGATGTCTGTAAATTTACTGTAATTTTTAACAGTGCAGTAGACACACAACCTAGCAAAACTAAAGAATTTTTTTTATTAACACCTGAGATCACTATTTTTTTTATAACTCTAGCACCTAATTTGTGTTATTTTACGGTACCAGGATAAACTTTACACACTTGTACACAAATTAATCGGCGCCTATTGTCAATTGACTGCTGTCCTATTAGGTACCTTTCAGAGAAATACTACCTATTGCAGCCGTTACCATGGTTTGACTTCCAAATCATTTTTATTTAGTTTTTAGTTTCATGGTCCATAAGCCCCAAAAAAACATTGTCAACTCAAATTTTATTTATATAATCACAATTTTGTGGACACGAAAACTGTCGCAAATTTTCGCAAATCACTTCCAAACTGTTACATAAACTCTAGTAGTGGAAAATCTCGGTCGAGTTCGTTAATGGGCAAAACCCGACTAAGAAGGTAGAAATTGGAATGTTTTAAAAATAAAAAAATATATATATGAAAAAAATCACATTTGAACATATTATAACACGTAGGAGTAATACCAAAATCTTTTGTCCAAAATGTTTTTGATTCGACCAACCATAACTGCAAGGGGTTGAAAAAACAAGGGTTGGAGGACAAACAAAACATAACTCCCTTCTTAGGAAAAAAATATAATTCGTACAAATTACGCATTTATCATAAATTTTTATCTAAAACTTTTATCTTATACGAACCATTGTGCAGGGGCTTAAAAAAATTAAGGGTTAGAATTTAATAAAATATGTAATTTACGTACCATGTACAGTGTCAAATCCGTTGTTTTATTGTAAAACCTAAAATTTTTATTTAAAATATTCGTTGCAAATAACTTTTTATAGGACCAAACATTACCTTAAGGGGTAGAATAAAAGATAATACAAATAATACAAAAATTACAAATAATTAAATACATAACTCCATTCGTAGGTGCACTATCTAGTTCGTTCAAATTGTTTGTTGATATTATAATTTTTATATAAAACTTTTGTCTGAAACCCCTGGAAGGGGTTGAAAAATGAGGGGTTAGAATTAAAAAAAAAACCATCCTTTAACTCCCTTAGTAGATACACTATCAAATCCGTTCAAAATTTTTGTAAATATTATAATTTTTATTGAAATCTTTTGTCTGAAACAATTATTTATAAAACAAACCATTACTGCAAGGGGTTGAAAAAACATGGGCTTGAATTAAGAACATAAATAAAACTCCCCTGCAACATTCCATCGATTTAATGTTTGTTATAGTTTAACGTTTTAAATGTTGTGTAAAACTTTTATCTGAAATAAATTTTATGTAATAAATTATTATTGCAAGGGGTGGAAATAACAATGGTAGAAAGACAACTAAGTCATTACTTTTTAATAGATATAATATAAAATACATAATAATTTATTGTAAAATTGATAAACTTTATCTGAATCTTTTGACTCAAACAATTTTAATGAAACGAACTACAATCCTAATAACAGGCGTTGAAATTAAAATGAATTACCTTCCTTGGTATAAAATTCTTTAGAATTTATTAATAAACATATTAATATTACCTTAAACCTTAGTCCAAAAAGATTTTATTACCACCATGTACTTATGCAAGGGATGAAAAACTGTGTTTGGGTGAATAAAATAATTGCATAACTACTATAGTACGCATAATATGAAATTCGTTAAGACAAGCATCATTAAAAAACATTATGTTATGTAATTATTTAAAAAAGACATTAAATGGGACATACATCAAAGTTAGAGTGTGGAACGGCATCGCAACATTAGTTTCAGATTAAAAGATCGTGTAAAATTATTTAGTAAAAAATCGGAACTGCCTTGGAATTAAAAAAATTGCATTAACTATCCATTATCTTCACTTACTGCTATCATTAAAATAAATTTTCTGATACTATAGATTATTTAATTTACGATAGGTATAGGTAATATTGTTGTGATCATAACGTGAAATGAACTATATGAATTATTATTGTCGTACATTAAATACACTGATATCCATATGATGATTATAATTATTGTATTAGCTTCTTTATAATAAGTTATGCATGTGTTGTGTTGCCAATTGCAGAGTCACAAAGTAATTTCCCCGCACATTCATAGAAATTGCCTGCATATATTTTTTTTTTTACAGGAAACTACTGGACAGATCTGCGATATGTTTCCGCACGGACGTAAAGAAAATAAACGTGAGAAGAGTCTTTCGCTGCTCTCCAGATATGTGTAAATATCTAACCTCGGTAAAGAGCAAAATTCGCGTGTTATCGTGTTGCAAATAAACTTATTATTCGAAAAACAGGACACGGAAAGATAGCGTAGAATTCTCTGAAATAATGCCGAGCGTAATAAAGTTATATGAATAATGTGTTTTCAACTAAGTACATATCTCGACGCTAATCACACGTAGTTTCCGCATCCGCCGCTAGAGTTCGTTGCCGGAGCAGCCAGCCACGTCGACTTTTGAATCATTTTATTTGCTGAACGAAATTTTAAACTGAATAATGAAAATGCTCCCGTAAAAGCGAACCCCCACCCCCCTCTTGAAAAAAATACTAAGCCCCGGCTTTGGACCTGATTTTTGACAAAGAATTTTATTAAAATAGGTACTGCCTATCTTGTTTAAAAATTCACTATACAGTTAATACTACAAAGTTTTCCTTTGGCTTTGCGATCTTTGGTTCGCGCCATCTGACACAGATAGCAGCACCGTGGTTACACATTTCCGTTCCATTCACGAAATTACTCGTACAAAATACACATACATAAATATAAATGAAACGTCTTTTCTGAGGGGGCTACAATGATCATGCGTTACGAAAATTCCGATCGCATGAGGGGAATAGCTGTACGTGGTGGGGGAACCGGTAGTGGAGGAGACGGCAGGGGAGAGGTAGAAATGACGCGGCATACTGGCACACTTTCATGCTTACACAATTGCATACATGCACACTTGCATACATGTACACTTGCATACTTGTACACTTGCATACTTGTACACTTGCATACTTGAATACTTGTACACTTGCATACTTGTACATTTGCATACTTGAATACTTGTAAATTTGCATACAAGTACACTTGCACATTTGCATACAAGTACACTTGAATACTTGTAAACTTGCATACTTGAATACTTGTACATTTGCATACAAGTACACTTGCATACTTGCACACTTTAAAACTTGTACACATGCTTACTTGCATACTCGTACACAATTGCATACTTGTACACTTGCATGCTTGTACACATGCTTACTTGCATAATCGTACACTTGCATTCTTGTACAATTGCATACTTGTAGGTACACATGCTTACTTGCATACGCGTACACTTGCATTCTGCCCTCGATATGCTCGCATGTGTACGTTTTGATCTGCGACCTCAGCCAAAGAGAATCGTGTTTCCCTGCGCCCGGCAATGCAACAAGGACTCCACGTGCACACACACACACACAATCTCTCCCAGAGTACGTGAGGGCCGTGCAGGCTACTCACTACTCGCTATTCGCTACTCGCTACTCACCGCAGGCTGTGACCAGGCGGCGCGGCGACATTGAGGGTTGTAGCCGCCTCCGCTGACCGCCGGCTGGCGACTGGGGGAAGGTCTAACCTTCCCCCTCCCCTCCATCGCACAGACCCTACCCCCTCCCTGCACGGGGCGTCAAACCAACCCCTACCGCGCGCGATCTGAGGGTGGAGCCGCCACGTGGACCCGCGCGAATGCAAAACAGCCCCCCCCCCCCCCCCCCGCTTTTTCCCCTCACCATGATTGCGTCCTCACGTGCACGTAGTAAATAATGTGCATTTAACTCATTACATAAATACATTTGTATTTTATATATGAATAAGATGTATATAATATATATATTTGTAAATCTTAAATATATAAATAATGATTACGAGTTCGTATACCAAAAATTAAAATAAAAAAACATTTTGTACAAAAGAAAATTGTGATTATTTTTATTTATTTTTTGTTAATATTTTAGTTGGCAGGACTACCTCAACACCTGCAATGGTGAATCTCAGCAGGTGTCTATCCTGGACGAAAGAGTAAAAAAGAAGAACCAATTTTTTTTTTTACGAATTCAGTAATACTTTTTTTTTTCATTCGGTGGAATTATTTCCCTAATAAAATTAGATGCGCGTTGAATGTAATGTTCATTAACGTGATTCTCAAAATGTATAATAATTTCTAATGGATATTAGTATTTTTGTAGTTATACCGAGAATTTACACACTGACATAACCTTTCAAACGCGTTAAAAAGCCGCACCCGTATTCCAGAGAACCCAAGTTCGAATACCGGCAAACGCGATGTGTTATAATGGTGATATTATCCTTTCATAGTACAGTATTTTTTAAACCCGCGATTATTTTTGTTTATGATTTCTAATTTTTATAAACTGTATTCCAGGTACGTTCCGGTTTCATTAAGGCATATTTGTAACACTTACACGCTTGGTGCGTCCACCTGATGTTCACGAAAGTGACAATGTACGGGTTGATGCCGCCACACGCAATTGGCTGTCTGGACGACTTCGGCCCGTGGGTAGGGCCTACAGAATGAACGCGCATGCGCATGTTAAACTACCGTCCATGGTGTGCGCACACTTCCTTGCATCGTCCTTTTCTTTGCCAAAATTTCACCGACAACGTGCCTTGAGAAGTATAGGCCCAACTTTAAAAAAAAATACTGTTGGTGAGTAAACTTTATGTTGTGCAGTGAGTGCAGTCCACACTGAGAGGAAGAATTGTTTGCGTCAACAAAATATTTGTTTGTATATGGCGAAATAAGTATAATTTGTTAATTCAAGCAAATATTTTGTAGTAGGAAAGATTCTGTTGACCCAACAAAAATGTTGTTTTCAACTCAACTGTATATTTGGTTAGGTGTAACAAATAATTTTTTGTTACTTACTAAGTTTGGTTAAGCTAACAAAGTATTTTGTTACCGCAAGTAAATATTTGTTCCGCCATATATAAACAAATATTGGTTTGATTCAAACAAACCTTTTTCTCTGTGCATGTATACTAGCGTAAATATAATTTAAATCCATATAAATAAAAAAAAATAAGTTAGTTGGTGAGTGCAGTGTTTGCCATGTCAACATTTGAAGTCAAAATGAGGACAATCACCTTACCCCCTCCCCTTTTTTTTTCCTATCTAGATAGAAAATCTTTTATTTTTGTTGTAATTTGTAACGAATTTTAACGCTAATTCCTTGCGTATTTTACAATATTTAATTCATGATTAAATTATTTTTACGTTTCTTCCTAGCGAGTTGCTTTCAAGCCAATAAGTGGCCCGCCTCGTCAGGGGTGTATGTGTGTCGGCGAGGCGGGATGATAAGCGCGACGCTCGCTGGTGCTTCTAGCGCGGTGTCTCCTCTGGACTGGCGCGCAGTCTTCTCGTCGTGCATGGAGCAATTTGAGCGATAACCATAAAATAGTAATGCATAGCCCTTAGGTGCTTTTTTTTTTAAGAATCTTCACCGGTCGTTTCATGTCAAAAATTTGTTCCGAAAATTACGAGATTTATAGTCCTTTCAAACTCTCCGAGAAAATACAGTTGAAAAACGAAATACGCCCTCGGCGCGTTTCTTAATTAGTTTTTTTTTTCCCGACTTCCCAGAATGTGGACACCCTGATATAACTGAGGCGCGAAGTTTCACATTTTGACGTGCCTGGTGGTCACGGATATGTACATGTATAATATATCAAGTGCACAAAAATGTAGGATTTACAAACAATAAAAAAAAAGGGGGGGGGGACACGTCACGACAGTTTGGCGCGTGGTTTTTAACCGACACTCTGGATAGGGTAGTTTGTTGCATACTGCCCATATGTCGGCCTGTATGCATGCAACAAGTAGAAAACTTTAAAATATAGAAAGAAATTTTTCTGTGAATCATAGTTCTGACGTTTACGTTACCAGCTTCGTTTCACAGTCAGGATTTTGAAAGCCAAAGATGGCCCCCTCAGTGAGGAGCTTATTAATACCAATAAGAGAAGAGGGGGGCCACCAAGCCCCCTGCCCCCCCCCCCCATTTACGCCCAGGTATATATGTATATATATATATATGTATGTGTGTGTACATGTTCGTTCGTTCAAAATCTTAAATCTCAGAAAGTTCTTTAACGATTGGTTTGAAATTTTGACACAACGTTGCATTATAATACATACGCGCGTGAATTTATGTATATGCTCATGTTAAACCTGTGACAGGTAAAAATATAGATTAAAAAATATATATTGAAAAAAACATATAATTTTTATTATTTTCATTACTAGAGAGTGCCTTATATACGTGTGTATATATAAGCTTATATAGCTATATATATATATATATATACATATACATACATGCATAGAGGGATAGATAAGTAGAAAGAGAGATCGAGAGATGCTTTGTATATGTGTACCTACTGCAAACAAATTATATATATATATATATTGCAAAGCATGCTGGGCAGTAGATAGTGTAGGGAGGTGTGTATAGGTGTGTGTGTAGTGTGTGAAGCGCTGCGAGAATGCCATGTCGACAGTGGCTGCTCCGACGTCATTCGAACGCGATATTGATTTCCCGCGCCTGGCCGCCACGCCGCTAGATGGCATCCGCTGCCACTGACCACCGGTCAGCCGGTGAAGCCCTTTAAGGTTCACCGACCTGCGATCAGTTCTCCCGACCGACATGCCATCCTCTTGGTCCTGTGTTTGTTTATCTGCTCGATTATTGCTTGACACATTTAAGAGGCCACTCCAGTGTTTCAGGGGCACTACGCAACCCGCGTTAACCTCATAAGCTTCAATGCTATTTTCATTTTGCTTGTAACTAATTAACTAATATAGATTTAGAAATGATGCTTGCTTGATATGTAAGACAACGATGCTCTTTATCAAAGCCCCATTTCTTCAAAAACGTGCATAAATTATGGTTTTATACTAATCTTTACATATATGCATAAGTGTATTGTCTAGGTTTGAACCCCCGCTCCCCCCCCCCCCCCCCCGCGGATGAATGAGTCCAGGGTTTGCCGTGTGTCCATGCAGGATTTACCTGGACCCAACTTGACTAGTTGTAGTCCAAGAGCAGTAATGACAATGTTTCGTTAGGCCCAACTCCATAATCCTTCTAAAATTAAGCAATATCAGGTAATCTGTCGCGTAATAGACATCACTGTTAGCATATGTGGTATAATTTGTCAGTAGACACTAGTGCGAAACCATAATATTCTCACAGAATCATTGAAATAAAAATAATATATTGATGTGTTTTACTTCTTAGTTCTCGTCCCACAGAATTTTGTGAGAGGAACTTCGTGAATGCGACGGAAGTCAAGTAACGGAAAAAGTGTAACAACCCAAGTGTAACAGCCATCTGTGGCTGATGGCGCGGAACAAAGTTCGTAAAGCGAAAGGGAAACTTTATATTACCAACTGTTTAATGAAGTTTAAAACAATATGTGCAGTATTTTAATAAAATTCCTTGTATAAGACAAATCAGATCCAAAGCATGAGGTTAGTATTTGCTCCAAGTGTTTCTCGCCTTTATCGGAACTGTTTGTATACATGGATTAAAATTTCGCTCTGCATTCGATAGTCGACGTAGTTGCTCCGACAGCGAATTCTAGCGGCGGGTGCGGAAACTTATGTGTGACTCACTTCAATAAATGAACTTGAAAACACAATTTGCGTAAATTTATCACGCTCGGCATTACTTTAAAGAATTATACATAAATGTTCATTTCAGATATTTATATTATAAGTATCTATATTTGCAGCATGATAACACGCTAATTAGCTTGTTCCCGAGGTTAGATATTGTACTACATATCTTCGTCCAGTTCACCCAACCAACCTTTCATTTTAGTTACTTACTATTATTTAGGCACGTGAAAACCCACGCTACAAAAAATAAACAACGACATTCTGCTAAAAGTTTTTCTTTCTTACAAAAATAACAATTTTACAAATTATTTAAGTAAGTGAAATTAATTTAACCAACCTTTCACTTGATCACTAGGACGTGTGAAACCCCGCCCTTTGCGAAAAAAAATAAAGAGCAATATTTTTGCAAGAGTTATATTTACATAAAACAGGTTACCTTATCTATATTTTAATTATACAACAACAACAAAAATCCTGAGATAAATTACCGCCTATTTTTCGGGCTTATTGACTCGGGTTCTGTGAATCTTATGTTTCGCCGCTTGTCAGCCCACGCCTCGTGTGACGTCATGAGCGCTTGGAAGCGTTCCGTAAACAGCAGCCGACAAAACGTTTGTGACGAATCGCAGTACAGCGCGTCCTACGGCCTACTTTTTTAATTTTTTCACCTACACAGTAAAACAATTGATTGGATGTCGGCCGTACCAAATAATATAAGGATGTTAAAAAAAAAGATTGTTTTTAGTTCAAATAAATTTTTGATGTGAAACATCTTAGTTAGCTCTTTGTTCGCGGCATTTGGTAGGAGTAATTTCGTGAATGGAACGGAAGTCGATTGTAACGGAAATGTGTCACACTACGGTGCTGCCATCTGTGGAAAATTAAGAAATCTCGGAAATAAGGCGGACCCGCGTTGCTCTACCGTATATATTGCCTTTCGTGATCATCGCAGAATTTACACCGTGCATGAGCATTAAAAAAAATTGTTAAAATGTGCAGCTATCCTTTAATACTTTATGTTATAATTTATAGTCATAAAAATAAATAATGGCAAATAAAAAAATTACGTTAAAATGCGGTTTAAAGTTTTTGACAACCCTTAGTTAAAATTGAAATGTAGAGATAGCGCAGCGTTTATTATACTGTAGAGACACAACATAGTGTTGGCGTACGTATATTCGAAGCCATAAAAAAATAAAATAACTTCGTGATTAAATTTTTACTGTTAAATCATAAATGTTGAATGATCTCTATTTTTTTTTAATCTGTCGACTACGTCATTAGAGACGGTAAAACACCATATATACCAGCATGGACACACATTTTCTGATACAAGACACGGTATAAAAAAAAACCGCGGATATTACCACAGTTAGATGCTTCGTGAATACGTCGTTAAACGTTAAATTCCGACTATAGATAACGCCGTGAGTAGGCTATCTACCGTAACCTTTGAGTATGAACACACATCTTCGGATTTTATAGATCGCACCGGTGCTACGTTGTACCCCACGCATTTATTATAGTTGTTGGTGAGAAGCGAATAAAAGGTTAGAGATGGGAATTTAAGTATAACAAGAAGGAATGCAATCGTGTGAAATTTTACTAGCGCAGTTTTCATTTGACGGAGCCGAACGAATTAAAACTGAAGTTTAAGGTAAACAATATTTACTGGTACTATAGCAGTTTATTTTTTGGCTAATCTTTGACAGAGTAAATGCTTATTAAGAACAACAAAACACCAGCACCTACGAACACAGTCTGTTTGTGCAAAATAAGTTTGGATACTGCCCCCTTGACAACACTTCAAGAATGAGGAATGAATTTCAATGTTCCTAGCGCCTGAAACGTCTGTGAAGAAGGGTGTGTAATGAGTAGGGTCGTGTATTTTCCGCGAAATGATCTCAACCCCTCATTAGACTGCAGTAGGGTGGATATGCCCGTGCTAGCGGCTGTTTCCCTTGTGATTGGCGGACGTCTGCAAGAGAAGTCATTGCCTTGTTCGACCGGGCCATTCAGGGCGCGTTTGCCTTCGCACAGGGTGTGATTGGTGTGCGCTGACAGTACACATGCACCTGAAATAAACCCAGTCGAACCACGAAACACATCACAATGATACACAAGTTTTAAACACACGTCTGGTCTGGATATCTTTCCGCGAAAAATTCACGGCCATAATAAAAAAAAACTATAGTGACTAGCATAGTTTGCGTTGATGTTTGGAAAATAGGCTGGAATGCGCAACATTGAAAACCCACGAACTGTTCTCGTTGGACCATAGTAATTTCTACACAATGACTAGGCGACCTGAAAATATCGCGGATTATTTTCGTGCTGCTTGTGCTATTGGATCACGCAACTCGTTGGGCCAATGAGAAACTTTTCAAAACAAAGTCGTGTCGTATCGCAGCCCACTAAGTTGGGACGTCTCACAAGACAGCAGCCACAATCAGTGTTGTCACGTTTGTCCCAAATACACATATAACTGTGGAGTCCGTCACAGAGGTCATTGAACACGCGAATTTTTCCACTCCCTTACGATATACCAACGTTGAGATATTGAAATGACCCGATCGCGTGCGAATCCGGTCTGAAAGGTAAAATGGGGCAGAAACCAAGCGACGCTAGATACAGGCATATTTTGTGTAAAAGTGTTTGAAGTTCATCCTGGTATCTTAAAATGACTGAAGTTCCATGTGGACTTAAAGTACTTGCAAGAATTTCTCATTGCGTGTTATGAATGTTTTTGTCTAACCATTTCTATTATAAAGAAAATTAACTGAACATAATAAAAAAGTTACTTGAAATGGATAGTGAATGTGATCTCTTTATTTTAAGCAGTTTTAGGTATCTACGTATGTATGTGGTTGACCTGTGAATTTTGTGATAAAAAAAATTTTAATTAATATGAATGATTAAATAATGAATAGTTTTTAAAGACTACTGTGTAGTTTACATCAGTTTCAATTTTTATGTAAACCATAGTTTTTGTACTTGTTTAAGTAACTTTGTTTTTAAATTTTTTTATTCATGTTGTGTACCTTTTCTCCGTTATAAATCAGACCGCCATTTAAGAGAGCATAAGAAAAAAATAATTAATTAATTTTACATTATATTTTTGTAGTACAGTTGTTTGGTATTTTCTTAGTTTATTAATTTATTTTTAATTTATTTTCTATTAATGTTTGTTTTTATTTATAAATTTAAAAAAAATATCTGTGGGTAAGTAAGTGTGAGACGAGGTGATATTCACGCCTTACCTTCGCTAGATGTAAAAATAAGGCGAATATATAAATAAATAAATAAATTTGTCTTGTGAATTGACTTCTCGCCTGACAACGGACAGATGTTATGGCATGGGGGTGGGACAGGACAAATTATTGCCTCTATAATAGGGGCTGCGGGGTTTTCGTGGATGCTGAAGGGCCAACCATGCGGGCTTTGTCAACTCGGTGGGGAATCGTGGGAACACAGAAGATAAACATAGCGAGCGTGTCACCAGTGTGCGCTGGACGTTATTCGTGGCTTGATTCCAGCGTGGAAATTTAAGGCTATGCTTTCTTTAGGCGCGTAGTGGGTGAAATTTCAGTGAACAAAAAACTTTTTTTCTGTACCATTAGAAAAAAAAAGTTTTTAATGCTACAAGAAATATAATGTATCTTTGTACAACACGTGGATATGGTTATTTTTACATATATCAAATACGTATTTTTTCTGGCGATAATACTGAGTATTTCTTACGAAAACTGGAGTATAATTTCATATTTTAATTGATGTTTCATTCAAGCATAATTTTTTGAAAACATTGGAAACGATAATCTAAATATTTACAGTTTGAATTGATTTAATTGCATCATTCTTATCATGTGCGCAGTTAGTAATGGAAAGCTATTCAGGGAACGGTTTACAAATAACTTTATCTGTTGGAGGTACTGGGACAACACAAAGCAACAAATGTCCGGCTTAGAATCTAAACCCAGTAGATATTACTGCGAACACTGTTTTATAGTGTACAAATATCAGTAATTTCACGTGAATGTTTCTGTTCCATTTACAAAAAAAAATGTACGTGTTTGATGCCACGGAAAAGTAATAAGTTTAAGTCCAATGCTCATGCGGTTCTTCTGCTATGCTCACGATCCGAAGTCGACAAGATGGCGGATCCGCGTTTGGCCGAATGCACCCGTACATATTCGCCTTCGTGAATATCGAAGGACGTACTACGTGTATTGGTGTGTCAAATGAAAAGTTATGATAGTGGAACTATCCTGGAATTGTGAAATTTGTAAACTTCAATAATCACAACAAGAAATAATCGCACCCCGAAAAACACAAATAATTTACTATAAAAGCAAATCGTGTTAGAACAAACATGCCGTCGAAGATATTTTACCATTTCGTTGGTTTTCGTATTATTACGAAAACTGCGCTATATTTTTATTCGCCTGTCAAACAAAACTTTGCAGTCCAGGTTACATGAAATGTGAATAGTATTAATTTCAAAATATTAAAGAACATTAAAATACTCCAAAAATCATATCTAGAGGAAAATAAAATTCGCGGATTCATTTTTTCGCGGGCTGGAACGCGAACATTCATACTTTTTCTGCGTGTTCATAATGGGATTGTAGTTTATTTGGACACGCCCCTCTACTATCGTGGTCCAACAATGCCCAGCTATAGAGAGAAGTAAATGAATAAGGGTGTGTGCCAACTAGTAAGAAAAAAAAGGTTCTCGCTAAGAAATTAGCCATTGTAAAATCAAACGCTGGTAGAGAAAACATAGGTAAGGCTTTGAATTTTAGCCTATCGCGAAATGAAACCGCGAGATTTTTAGGTCTTTACTAGAGGATGATTTTTTTTTGGAGTCCATGTTCAAAACAAGTCAACTTTTTATCCACAGAGACCCAGAAACTTTGAGGATTTATTTTGGTCACCAGTTAGACTGCAAAAATCTGTACCTATCTTAGCATTGCCTTGATGACAGGTTCACAATTATTCCGTCACTTCCCTTTACCACTGTTGCTGAGTCAACTACCAGCTAGCAGAACACGTGTGAATTTGTTCTGTAAATGAAACAGAAATATTAAAGTAAAATTACAGATACGTATCTGTTGATGTGTACTGTATCACTAAAAAATATTTTTTACAGTAATACTGGTTTGGGATTCTTAACCAGACATGCATGCTTTGTGTAGTCCCAGTACCTTCAATAGTTCCAGTTATTTGTAAACTTTCCAGTATTAACTGCGCACACTAATGAGCATAATAAAACAAAATTAAGTCAAATAGTTGAATATACGATTTTCTTTCCCGTGGTTTAAAAAACTGTAGGTACTTGAATTAAGAACTGATCAGAATTATCTCGAAAAACGTATTTCGTATACGCAAAAATAACCATATTCAGGTGTTGTACAAATTTACAATACCACTTCTCTTTTAGAGTTACAAACTGGTTTCCGAATGAGTCTTTTGTAAAGTACACACATTTTTTTTAAATGCTTGGATGAGTTTTAAATTCGTATATTTAGGATGAGAATATTTTGACAGTGTATATGTAAAGGAAAAATGGCTAGTATGAAATTTGCGTCTAGCGTTTCTTACTTCTCTCTTTCTCCCCCACATACAGCGTTTATTTTTTTTGACCGTGTTATTTAAGCCATGTCAACCAGCTTTGACAACTTAACAATATTCTGTTACCGCGTGCAATTTCACCGCCGAGAGACCTGCGCCGGATAATTTCGCAGCCAGCGGCCGCCTATGTCCTTCGAAGCATGCTCGGCTTCACGGGGCCGCGATGGATCTAATTCCGCGTAATTTCAGGCCTGCATTGAAGGTAAGTACGAGTAATTGCACGACGTGAGTTTTCCTCTTCCATGCTTCCGAGCTCCCGGGCACGCAGTAGTTGTTTCAGAACATAGTGCGTTCTGAACCCAACTGCGTACTTTTTTTTTTTTTCTTCAGATTCTGGGAAAGCGGCACTTTTTTTTCCCCCCAATTGAATAACTTCTTCACCCCTGTGCGTGGAATACACTGCTAATAGACACCCGGAAATTTCGAAAATTCGTTTATCGTCAGGCTAAAATATTTTCCTTACACACTGTTTCAAATCACGATAGATAGGGACACCTGTATTTCGCGAATACATTTCGTGTCAAGGTATTTCACAAAATACTGTAGCTTTTCTCCTGTGGTTATTGGCTGAGGTCGGTGAGAGGTGTCGTCCCGCTCTTGACGGGGCCAATGAGAATGTGGTCACCGTACTGCTTGCTGCACCCTCACAATTTGCCATGACTCTTAGAAAAAGCTACAGTGTTTTGTGAAATACCTTGACATGAAATGAAATCGCGAAATACAGGTGTCCCTAACGATAGATTTAGACATTTTTCAAAGAAGAATTCACTTCAAATAAACAAATAGCGCTTCGTAATCTCAGATAGCTGAATCATCTTACGAAGAACGCTGGTTACAAATTATTCAGGGATCTTCGTAGATTTACGGCTTTCATCGTGAATTTACGGACGAACGAGTTCACTTATTCGAACATGAGTCCAAAAGAATATTCTTGGAATATTAACAAAACATTCAGAAACTGGTCAAGTCTACGATCATCTTTTGCCCAAGTGTGTGTTTACTAGAGACCAGAAAAATTCGCGGGGTCAATGACCTTTAGGATGGACTCCAATATCCTTTACACACTCGGGCAAATGCTAACTGTTGATTGGCTGCTGACTTGTGAGTCGTCTCGACTGGGTGCGGTCTGTGATTCGACACTTCTATGAGTGAGGGTCTCTAATTGGCCCTCAGTCCTCCAGATTAACAGTGGACAAATGGCAGAAGCAGCACTAAGGTATAATTGTTTGAATTTTAGCATATCACGAAATGAACCCGCGAATTTTTCAGGTCTCTACTCATTAGCATCGCACGTGTTTCGTGATTGGCTAGAGCGAGTTGTTCGACAAACGAATCATAGCTAGCGGCATTTATTTTTCGTGAAATAACCTGATGGCTCGTTAGACTGCAACAAGGTATGCCCGCGCTAGCGATTGTTCCCTTGTTATTGGCGGCCGCCTGCAAGAGAAGCCATTGCCCTTGTATGGCCGGGCCATTTAGGATGCGTTCCCTCTCGCACTGGATGGCGGTGATTGGAAGAGACCGGAAAAATTCGCGGTTTCATTTCGTGATATGCTAAAACTCATTCGCGGGTTCATTTCGTGATATGCTAAAATTCAAATAATTATACCGTTGTGCTGCTTCTGCTATTGGTAGAGACAGGAAAAATTCGCGGTTTCATTTCGCGATATGCTAGAATCCAAATGTGTTTAACCATTTGCTGCTTCAGTAATTGGACCACAGGTTGTCTGAAGGACTCTGAGCCAATGAATAGTCCTCAACGAAAGAAGTATTGAATCAAAAAAGCATTCTAGTTATCGGTGTCACGAGTCAGTAGCCAATGAGCAGATGTAATTTGTCCGAGTGCATAGAGGATCTTGAAGTCTATTCTGTAGGTGATTGAATTCGCGAATTTTTCCGGTCCCTAGCTGTTGGTTTACTGTTAATATGTAGGACTCTTGGCCAATTAGAGACCATCAAACAAAGAAGTATCCAATCACAAGTTACCCACTTGAGACGCCTCAAAATTCAGCACCCAATGAACATGCTCCGTTTGCCCAAGCAGACAGAGGATCGTGGAGTCTATCCTGGAGGTCACTGAACTCGAGAATTTTTCCAGTCTCTACCTAAAACATGCAGAACACAGGACTAAAAAGTTGTAAATTACTTATAAAAAATCCTTTTCGGCACAGCCTACAGGCGTAGGTAGATTTTGAAGACCTAATTTTTCTGGAAATATTTTGGAAACTTCTATAAACTCCTGGAACATTTTAAGAACTTAATGTAACATACGTGACATCTATATGTTCGCCAATATTAAAAAAAGATCGATTAAACATTTTCTCATATTATATGCGGCGAAAATATTTAGAATGTTATAAACTTAATTCATCCAGCATTGAATGTCTTAAAGAATTTTATTTTATTCATACTAAGGTAATTATGGAATTATTTTTGATCTTCAAACAAAATTTTCCATCCTTTTCAATAATTCGTGGTCGTATCATTTTTTTTTACAAAGGTTTAAAGTCATATTAAAATTTTTATAAATAAATTCCAAAGAATTTTATACTAAGAAATTTTTTTTTTTTAATTTCAAACCCTGTTTGTACGGTAAAAGTTCGTTTCATGAAAAATTGTTTCAGCCAAAAGTTTAGGATAAAATTTAGATGTTTTCTTACAATAAATTATAATGGATTCAATAGTACGTGGATTAAAAAAAGTAATGACATTTTGATTTTCTACCCTTGTTATTTATATCCCTTGCAGTACTGGTATGTATTATAAAAAAATTATTTCAGACAAACATTTTAGATAAAAACTGTAAGATTTACAAAAAAATTTGAACGGATTTCATAGTGTACCTACTAAGAAAGTTATGATTTTGTTTTAAATTATACCCCTCATTTTTTAAACCCCTTACAACGGTTGTCTAATAAAAAATTGTTTCAGACAAAAGTTTTAGATAAAAATTATAGATTTACAAAATATCCGAATAAATTTGACGTTGTGCCTACGAAGGGAGTTACAACTTTTTTTTCCCCAACCCTTGTTTATTCTATTCCTTGCAGTAATTGTTGATTGTATAAAAATTTATTTCATACGAATGTTGCAGATAATACTTTAAGGTTTTACAATAAAACAGAACGGATATAACAGTGTATATTGCCTGTAAATTATAATTTTTTTAATTCTACCTTTTTATTTTTCAATCCCCAGCAGCAATGGTTATCAAAATATGTTTCAATAAAAAGTTTTATATTAAAATTATAAGATTTACAAACATTTTAAATGGATTGATCGTGTACCTACTAAGGGAGTTATGATTTTTTTTTTTAAATTCCATCCCTAATTTTTTCAACCCCTTGAAGAAAATGTTCGTCTAATCAAAGATTGTCTCAGACAAAGTTTTTAGATGATTAATACATAAGCCGTACGAATTAGATGATATGTCTACGAAGGGGGTATGATTATATTTTGTCCTGCAACACTGGCTTTTTCAACCCCTTGCAGACATTACCTAGCCCTAATTTTTTTTGTTAATGCTTCGAGATGACTCTTGAGCTCATGTTAAAATTTTAATGAACTCAATGCCCTTAAATATCTACGAATATCCTGAATTATTTGTAACCAGTGTATTTACCCCCCCCCCCCCTCCCCTAGTAAATTTAAGTGTTTAAATATACTTTTTTTAAATCTCAGCATTAGGGCTGTAATTGTCCTGTATTCTTCGCGGGACTGTATCTAAGACTGTAAATTTCCGGCATCTCTCGCATGATCAGTAGAGAACGTAATATTTCGTGAGTTCAATGACCTCTAGGATAGACTCCATAGTCCTCTATGTAAAGGACTATGGAGTCTATCCTAGAGGGGAAATTTGGCCTATGTTCACTGGTTGCTGACTCGTGTGACGTTATCAACCTGGTTGTCCGCAATTAGGCACTTTGTTGTTTCGGTTTTTTTTTCCCGTTGGCTCTCTTTTGCCCAGATAAAATTTGGGCCAGTCGCGAAACGAATCTGCGAATTTTTCTTGTCTAAACAATCAGGTGTTTACGCATGGATTTGGCGTGGTAGGTGGAGGGGGTTATATCCCCCTACCATAAAAAAACTAACTGAATGATGTCCTATCCCTATTTTACGAACTTAAATTTTGAGTACACTCCTGCACAGTGCTAATAACCCCATTTCCCCGAGGATAGTGCCTTATATATAGAGACCGGAAAAATTCGCGGATTCAATGACCTTCAGTATCCTCCAATATCTTCTACACACTCGGGCAAATGCCACCTGTACATTGGCCGCTGACTTGTGAGTCGTCTCGACTGGGTGGCCTGTGATTCAGAGGGAGAGGTATGTTTGCGAGAACAGCGATAACCGAAATGCGCATGTTCCCCAGAGATTAAGCGAACAGCTCAGCTGAATCAACAATTCCGGGCAACTCCATAACTTTCCTAGGGTCAAGGAAGAGTTCTGAAGACGCACGCGACCTACAGAGGAGAAAGTTTTTTTATTTCGATGCGTGACGTCTTACTTAGCTCTCGGTATTTCGACATTCGGATTATTATTACCCGGGCATTCACGCCGTTGTGTTGTCCCAGTGCCTCCAATAGATCAAAGTTATTTGTAAAACCGTTTTCCCTGAATAGCTTTCCACATTGAATAGCCCACGTCGATAAGCACAAAAAAAGAGTTCCAATTATTTAATATTCGATTATCTTTACCATGGTTTAGAAAAAAAAATTATGCTTGAATGAAACATCAATTACGTTATAAAAATAAGCTCCAATTTACGAAATAAATACTAAATGATACCTCAAAAACCACATTTCATATAGGTACGTAGAGACCTGCAAAATTCGCGGATTAATTCGGTGATAGGCTAGAATTAAAACATATATACCTCTTAGATAATTTTACTATTGGCTTACTGTTCATCTGGGCGAATCTCAACCAGTTATAAACCCTCAACCAAAGAATGATCGAATCACAGCGACAAACCAGCTGAGACGATTCACAAGTCGGCAGCCAATGAACTTGCGTTATTTGCCCGAGTGTACAGGGGGTATGTGCAGTCTATCCTGAAGGCCATCGAAACCGCGAATTTTGCAGGTCTCTACATATACGCAAAAATAACTATAGCCATGAGTTGCACAATGTTACTATATCTTCCTTGTGACTCTTCTCGGCTGAAAGTAGTCTACTTCTGACGGGATGACAAGTTTTCGCGCGTAATAAGGTAATAAAGTGAAGTAGTGGCTTTAAAAAAGTACCCCATTTGTCGGAAGTAGGGGTGGCTGGCAAGCAACAGGAGTTAAAATGGTGGAGAGGGGTGTGGGGATACGGGGTCACGACCCCCCCCCCCTTATCACCCTCAACCCATGCTGTCTAGTGCCCTATCCCACCCTCTTCATCCCTTCTCAATTTTTTAATCCTTCCTCCCCGCCCACAAAACCAGGCCGCAGAGCCGGTAAACAGTTTAAAACTCAATCTCGCGACAGCAGGGAGTTTAAAGGCAAAAGGGGAGTGGGGGGACCAACAATTTAATTAGCATAAGCCACAATTGAAGACGCTTGAAGGAGGGGGAGAGGGGGGTTTTG
Organism: Bacillus rossius redtenbacheri; assembly: GCF_032445375.1. Classification (NCBI taxonomy): domain Eukaryota; kingdom Metazoa; phylum Arthropoda; class Insecta; order Phasmatodea; family Bacillidae; genus Bacillus; species Bacillus rossius. Next base: position 17,273,496 of record NC_086345.1, read on the forward strand.
TTGTAAGGATGCTGGTAGAAGGGGAGATAAGTGATGTCACGTTGACAAATTGAACATTCCCTTCCCCCCCCCCATCCACCCTTCCCATCGTCGTTTTTCATCACCCTTCAGGTGAGGGGAGGAGGCAGTGACGTCATGCGAGGGTGAGTAGAAGATTGGCCTAGATCCGCAAAGCGCAGATTCCCTTTCTCCAAAAAATGGCCTTCGCCCAAGCGAAATTACGTACGCTGCACTGCACGGGAAATGGCGTGAAAGATATTTTATAATTGGTGATTTGGTGTGGGGAAGGGATAAACATGTTAAAAATGCAATCACGACAGTCCAGTTCTGTCAACTTCCACTGTTGAAGGGTTCTCGCCAGATACTAGACTCTATAAAGTAATTAACACCATTTCTATACAGTAACGAGATAATCCACTCGCCAAATAATTTACAAATTACACAGGTTTGCAAACCTTTTTAAAAATTCACATTTCAAGATTCATATTTGTGTTAATTACCTTTATAAGGATTTACCTTCATATTACAAGAGCTACATTACCGATATTTATGGTACTAAACGCTGATTTTGAGTCGTACTTATGTAATAAATACATGACACTCTGCAGTACCGTAACTGGACTTCTGAATGAGTAATGATTACTAAAAATCCGTCATAACTGCCACGTTGGCAGTACTGCATGACGCTCATTTCGTAGACGTTGTCCCGCGACGCGATGTAGGTATATACAGAGAGAAAAAAATACTAATCGGAATGTATGTCATTTCCGCCTATTTATTTTGTCCGCTGACTTCACAGACGCGTCGAACGTGATTGGTTGGAAAAATTTTATTATTCGCGTCGCGTCCGTAACATCTCGCACGTTGCTCCCTTGTGAATCAAAAATAAACAGAATTTGTTGTTGATGGCAAATATATATATATATATATATATATATATATATATATATATATATATACACACACAAATAATTTCTCAGTGTGAGTTCAAGTATGGAGTAAGGGTTATTTAGGGTGCTATCCAACTGCTTCTGCTTTATTTGTAAATTTGAGTTTTAGAAATATTCGAAGAAATACTATTGAAGTTAAAGGTGCCACGATTGCAAACTCTCATACACTTACGGGACATCCAAAATCACAGCGATTTTCGAAAACTCGACTGTACCGACTCGAAACTGAGGATGGGCTCGAATCGTCTAATGTCACGATTCCTCGCCCCGTGAGAGTGAAATCAGCCTATTTAGGCTTTTATTCTGTGGGTTTGTGTTCTCCTTTCTATTTTTAATTGTATTTAAAGTTTTTCTATAGCAAAAGGGTACATAGCTGAGAAACTGAAGACAAAATGAAAAAAAAAACTGCAATGGCGTTATGTCCGAAAAAAAAGTATTAAATCAAAATTAAAATGAATAGTAATTTTGAAATAAAATTCCACCAATCAATTGCTTGACAGTTTAACTGTAAAACTTCTCTAATATTTAAGTAGGGTTTACTTTTCTCCAGTATAAAAAATAAACTTTATTTTGAAGCGTCTAGAATTTTATACAATTAATGAATTTTTGTGTAATTTTTACAAAATGGTGCATACTGTGGACGATTATCACTTACACACGAGCTTGTTTTTGTGTGTTATATTTGTTTCCTGTAGAACATTGAGTATTTTTTTGAATAATACACACGGAAAATTAAAAATTTCTGACGTAGAAACGTATAAAAAATCTGTATTTTGGCATTTAATTACGTCATAAAAACGTCTTGCATTCCCAGACCCCCAGAACTTTTGCGAAGGTAATCAAGCCCAGACGAAAGTTACAACACAGTGGAAGTAATTACGTCTGCGGACGTTTCTTCGTCTTTAAGAAAACGGAAAGAGAGAAAAAAAAGAGGAAGGGAAGGGTGAGGAGGAGAGAAGAGAGGAATAAGGTGTGGATTAAAAAAAAAAGTTATCGGTCACGTCGAAAACAAAAGAAGATTTAATGTCCGATTTATTATTAGATTCGAAAGAGCAGCTCTTTCCATTTTCTCCATTTCCCCCCTCTTTTTTTGATTTTTTTTCTTCTTTTTTTCCCCCGAGTTGGGTGTTACTTCTTCATCGCGGAGACATCTCTGTTCCTCTTTCCGCTGTGCCCGCTGCTTCCATCTTTCTACGCTTTTTATTTCATCTGAAGAGGAATTACTATCGGAGGTTCTGGCTGCCATATATATTTTTTTTTTTTTTGGTTGGGCGGGAAAGACTCGTTATTATAAGGAGGGAAAAAGCAATTTAACAGCGGCCCAACCCCTTCTTTTTCTCCCTCTCGCTGCGTCCTTCTCTCCTCTCCGCCAATCGTAAACTCATAATCGTAATGAAAAAGTTGCGCGCGCAGTGGCCATGTTTGGGTCGCAAATAGAATGCGGCGATAGGGTTTTGGCAAGAGGAAGGGAGAGAGAAAAAAGGGAGGGGGTAAGAGAATAAATGAAAACCTCACTCTGCAGTTGGTTTATATATATATATATATATATATATATATATATATATATATATATATATATGTTCGGGCAGAAAAATTTATGGGAACTTTCGCCGGTGATATTACTTATTTTTTTTTTCTGTGATTTGTTTAACTCTTTCGGAATGATATTTTTTTAAATATAAGCTACATAAGGCTTGGCTTCATCCGCCATCTTGGGATTATTTTTTATATTTATTCGTTGATTCTATATCTTTATGAAGATATATGTTTAAAATGGGACAGTTAGAATGAATGGAATCATAGAGTAATTAACCTGAATTGAGTGATATGACTTGGTTCTTCATGATTTTTCACTGTACAAAACATTCACATATAAATTTTTGCGCTAATTAAATCATTCTTTAATGACCTTAAAAAAATAATGTTTACTCATTAACAAAAAAATTCATGTAACTGTGTACAGCGTGATGTTTTTTTACGTCACACATATTAAAAAAAATACGATACTGCTCAAAAATAAATTGGCATACCAGCATGCCAACGTGACAAGGACTTAACAGAAGATATAAAATGCCATTATGCAGTTAGTTCAGCGACACGGGACTATAACGGCTCCGTTCAAAGCGAAAAAGTCTTTAAACAGATACTAAACCCTGGCTTTGAACCTGATTTTCTACAAGGAATTTTATTAAAATACTGTAAAAATTCACTATATAAACTATAAAGTTTCTCTTTGGCTCTCTCAACTTTCATCCGCGTCATTCGCCACAGATTGCAGCACCCTGATAACACATTTTCGTTCCAAAATGTGCAGTGTAACCAAATTTCTTTTAACTTACAATATATTTTGCCGTTTTCACAGCTCAAATTAACCAGACATAAAGTATTCTAAAGCCACCTGAATACAAAAAAAAATGGGGCAGGGGAGAATGGTCACATAAGTAAAATATTTACCAAAAATAAAGTTAACTATTTTTAGTTTAACCTGATTAATGTAAATTAACTCAAATTTGACACTAGTCAAATGTAATACTATAATTATCAGTATTCGCAAAAAAAAGAACATGTGTTAACTCATGGGTAGAGACGGAAAAATTAAAATGTGTAAACTCTTAGGCAGCTTCAGCTTTTGGCACACAGTGTACATGGACTACTCCCGACCAATGAGAAACTTCAACACAGGCCACCAAGTTGAGACGTCTCACCAATCGGCAGCCAATGAACATGCGACGATTCTACGAGAATACAGAGGTCTTGTGGAGTTCATCCGAGAGGTAATTGAAAACGTGATTTTTTCAGGTCCCTAATTATAGGTGGCACTTGATAACTGTTCCTATTTATAGTGACACTTTGTAATTTTTACGTCCCTATTAATAGGTGTTAGTTGGTAAAATTTTCCGGTCCCTATTTATAGGTGACACTGGGTGATTTTTCCGGTCACTATTTATAGGTATCACTTGGAACTTGGGAACCACTGGTGTTAGTATCGAGAAATTGCGAATTTCAGGTAAAATCACGCGCAAAGACTTAACATATTTACTGATACATATTTCTTGTTTTAAAATTTTAGATTTCCAGTTAGTTAATGACTTTTTATGGCTTCTTATTTTTTATTACCTACCACATGGCTTGAATTAACGTAAATGTATGAAACCCAAGCATATTTATTATGAATGCAATAAGGACTGCAATATGGAATATCATTTTCGGTTAGTAGTATACTCTAAAAATCTCTAAGCGAATGTATATTTACTGGTTTTTCTCAAAACAAAATGGGTTTGTGAACTTTCGCACGCGCGCTAGAAGTTATAATTTGGCGTATTAAAAAACTAACTTTAATTTTACTTGCAAATAATTAGGTAATAGAAATAAGAAAGGATTGGAAGAATTTTATAAATACGGTTGGTAGAGTTGGTAAAGTATAGAATAAATCAAACTAAAAAATTAAAATAATTATTCATATTAATATAAACGCTTGTATAAAATTATTTTATTAAGTAAAAAAAATATATATATAAATTATAATTGATTATTAAATCAATGTTTGATCATGATATTAAAGTAATAAATTTGAATTATTATTTAATAATAATGTAATTATTTATATTGCCAATAAATTATACATAAGGGAACATAACCTCACTTACATAAATACACTTTAAAATGCAATTCAAAATGTTTATTCAACACAATATCTATCACGAATGTTCACAATTAATACATGTTTTAATAACATGGACCAGTACTCAATGTCAATCACTAAAGAATAAGATTTAAAAAGCCCATGTATAATTTTCATTTGTATGTAGCATTTTTTACATCCTGTGAATATTTCGTTGTATAGTGCGTGCGCATCGTAAAAATTCACTCACATTTTTTTTCATAACGTGCATAAAGAAGTTTAACTTCAAAAGAAAGTAATTTTATCTTGTAAAGTTTTGCTTGGAAAAGGAAGGAAGAGCACGTTAGAAACCTTAAGGCTAACAAACTGGCACAAAGAATGGTCATTTATGTATATTAAGTGGGGGGCTATTTTTTGTGTAACATCTTACCTCTCGGTATACGGGATTTGGTAAGAGTATTTTTGAGAATGCGGTGGAAGTCGCACGGAACGGAAATATGTAACCACTGGGCGGCCGTCTGTGGCGGATGGCACAAAACAACGTTCACAAAGCCAAAGGGAAACTTTACAGTATCAACAGTTTAGTGAAAAATCAAAACAATATTGGCAGTATTATTAATAAAATTCCTTTGTCGAACATCAAGTCCAAATCCGGGGTTTAGTATTTGTTTTCAAGTCATTTTCGCTCTGTAAATCGAATAATTCGATAGACAACGTGGCTGCTCCGGCAGCGAACTCTAGCGGCGGGTGCGGAAACTACGTGGGACAAGCGTCCAGAAATGCAGTTGAAAACACAATTTGCGTGTATGTTTATCAAGCTCGGCATCATTTTAAAAATATCTATGTTTAATTTATTGTCCGATTTTCGTATTATAAGTAGAGACCGGAAAAAATTCGCGTGTTCAATGGCCTTTAGGATTGACTCCAATATCCTTTACACACTCGGGCAAATGCCAACTGTTCATTGGCTGCTGACTTGTGAGTCGTCTCGACTGGGTGGCCTGTGATTCGGCACTTCTATGAGTGAGGGTCTCTAATTGGCCCTCAGTCCTCCAGATTAACAGTGGACCAATGGCAGAAGCAGCACTAATGTATAATTATTTGAATTTTAGCATAACACGTAATGATTCCCGCGAATTTTTCAGGTCTCTAATTATAAGTGAATTTGTAACTTGAGAACACATGAATTTGCTCGTTACCAAGGTTAGATGTTACATATGTATGGCGAGTATAAAATATTCGTCCACAATTTTTTTTCTTGCACATATTTTGCTACCGAAATGACCATAATACACCTTTCAAAATATCACCACACTTTAAAAATTGCTGAAAAAAAAAATTAAGATTCTCCTTCCCCCACTCCAACTCTTAGAATAGTTGTCATATCCCTGCGGAAATAGTTAAGTTTTTTTGAAGTTATACCTATTTGGGCGCGTTATGAAAAAAAACATGACAGGACTGAATTTATACGATGCGCGCGCACTATGCAACGAAATTTGCACAGGATTAAAAAAAAAAAAGAAAATGCTTCATACAAATAAAAATATATTTGTGATTTATAATCTTATAATTTAGTAATTGATACTGAATACTGGCTCATATCATTCAAAACATTTATTTACTGTGAATAAGCCTATTAGTAATAAAAATTGTGTTTATAAAACTTTTACATGTGTATTTGTGTATCTGTGAGGTTGTGTTTCCTGTATTGTATAACGATGTCAGGTTGCTTGTAAGCCTCCATTGTCGCCGGCAGGGAGTGTCCGTGGAAGGTTTATAAGTAGCCTGGCCGTTTTCATGGTAGTGTGGTAGTGTTTGTGATTTTATGTTCCCCGTAAGTATGTGTAATTAATTTTGCGTTATATTTAATAAATTCTTCAGATTAATAAATAAGAATAAATACTCAGCATATGTATACATGTATATATATTTTTTTTGGGAAACGACGAGATACAGAATTCTTTATGGACGAACATATAAAAAAGAACAGAGCCCGAGTTAAGATGGATTCTCTCAGTCGTGTCATCCGTGCAAGTGTGATGATGATAGTAATAAAATATTAACACGGGCGTAATTAGCTTAATTTTACTTTTATATCGCTGCGGCAGGCTCGTTAGTCCAGGACCGGTTGGGAGCTAGCGCGAAGGGTGTAGGGAAGAGAGGAAGGAGGAACGGAAGGGGTGGAAGAAGAGAAGAGAATGTTTTCGCTAATTGAAATAAACAAGCCCGTGTCAGCGCAACGCGACTTCCTCCACACGCAGACACCTCGAGCTGACGGCGAAAAAGACTTTTTTTTTTACGTTCCCAACGGAGACCAATGCTTCTCGAGAAACCACAGAGAGATCTAGGAGCTTAAACCGTTATTTTTTTTTACGTGAACACGTCTTTAAAATTGCTTCCACAGTGGGAGGCAATTCAAAAAAACTGAATGATGAGCTGACGGCGAAAAAGACTTTTTTTTTTTACGTTCCCAACGGAGACCAATGCTTCTCGAGAAACCACAGAGAGATCTAGGAGCTTAAACCGTTATTTTTTTTTACGTGAACACGTCTTTAAAATTGCTTCCACAGTGGGAGGCAATTCAAAAAAACTGAATGATGAGCTGACGTCGAATTTTTTTTTACGTTCCCAACGGAGACCAATGCTTCTCGAGAAACCACAGAGAGATCTAGGAGCTTAAACCGTTATTTTTTTTACGTGAACACGTCTTTAAAATTGCTTCCACAGTGGGAGGCAATTCAAAAAAACTGAATGATGAGCTGACGTCGAATTTTTTTTTACGTTCCCAACGGAGACCAATGCTTCTCGAGAAACCACAGAGAGATCTAGGAGCTTAAACCGTTATTTTTTTTTACGTGAACACGTCTTTAAAATTGCTTCCACAGTGGGAGGCAATTCAAAAAAACTGAATGATGAGCTGACGGCGAAAAAGACTTTTTTTTTTACGTTCCCAACGGAGACCAATGCTTCTCGAGAAACCACAGAGAGATCTAGGAGCTTAAACCGTTATTTTTTTTTACGTGAACACGTCTTTAAAATTGCTTCCACAGTGGGAGGCAATTCAAAAAAACTGAATGATGAGCTGACGTCGAATTTTTTTTTACGTTCCCAACGGAGACCAATGCTTCTCGAGAAACCACAGAGAGATCTAGGAGCTTAAACCGTTATTTTTTTTTACGTGAACACGTCTTTAAAATTGCTTCCACAGTGGGAGGCAATTCAAAAAAACTGAATGATGACCTGACGTCGAATTTTTTTTTACGTTCCCAACGGAGACCAATGCTTCTCGAGAAACCACAGAGAGATCTAGGAGCTTAACCCGTTATTTTTTTTTGACGTGAACACGTCTTTAAAATTGCTTCCACAGTGGGAGGCAATTCAAAAAACTGAATGATGAGCTGACGTCGAATTTTTTTTTACGTTCCCAACGGATACCAATGCTTCTCGAGAAACCACAGAGAGATCTAGGAGCTTAAACCGTTATTTTTTTTTGACGTGAACACGTCTTTAAAATTGCTTCCACAGTGGGAGGCAATTCAAAAAACTGAATGATGAGCTGACGTCGAATTTTTTTTTACGTTCCCAACGGAGACCAATGCTTCTCGAGAAACCACAGAGAGATCTAGGAGCTTAAACCGTTATTTTTTTTTGACGTGAACACGTCTTTAAAATTGCTTCCACAGTGGGAGGCAATTCAAAAAAACTGAATGATGAGCTGACGTCGAATTTTTTTTTACGTTCCCAACGGAGACCAATGCTTCTCGAGAAACCACAGAGAGATCTAGGAGCTTAAACCGTTATTTTTTTTTGACGTGAACACGTCTTTAAAATTGCTTCCACAGTGGGAGGCAATTCAAAAAACTGAATGATGAGCTGACGTCGAATTTTTTTTTACGTTCCCAACGGAGACCAATGCTTCTCGAGAAACCACAGAGAGATCTAGGAGCTTAAACCGTTATTTTTTTTTGACGTGAACACGTCTTTAAAATTGCTTCCACAGTGGGAGGCAATTCAAAAAACTGAATGATGAGCTGACGTCGAAATTTTTTTTACGTTCCCAACGGAGACCAATGCTTCTCGAGAAACCACAGAGAGATCTAGGAGCTTAAACCGTTATTTTTTTTTGACGTGAACACGTCTTTAAAATTGCTTCCACAGTGGGAGGCAATTCAAAAAACTGAATGATGAGCTGACGTCGAATTTTTTTTTACGTTCCCAACGGAGACCAATGCTTCTCGAGAAACCACAGAGAGATCTAGGAGCTTAAACCGTTATTTTTTTTTGACGTGAACACGTCTTTAAAATTGCTTCCACAGTGGGAGGCAATTCAAAAAACTGAATGATGAGCTGACGTCGAATTTTTTTTTACGTTCCCAACGGAGACCAATGCTTCTCGAGAAACCACAGAGAGATCTAGGAGCTTAAACCGTTATTTTTTTTTGACGTGAACACGTCTTTAAAATTGCTTCCACAGTGGGAGGCAATTCAAAAAACTGAATAATGAGCTGACGTCGAATTTTTTTTTACGTTCCCAACGGAGACCAATGCTTCTCGAGAAACCACAGAGAGATCTAGGAGCTTAAACCGTTATTTTTTTTTACGTGAACACGTCTTTAAAATTGCTTCCACAGTGGGAGGCAATTCAAAAAAACTGAATGATGAGCTGACGTCGAATTTTTTTTTACGTTCCCAACGGAGACCAATGCTTCTCGAGAAACCACAGAGAGATCTAGGAGCTTAAACCGTTATTTTTTTTTTACGTGAACACGTCTTTAAAATTGCTTCAACAGTGGGAGGCAATTCAAAAAACTGAATGATGAGCTGACGTCGAATTTTTTTTTACGTTCCCAACGGAGACGAGTGCTGCTCGAGAAACTACAGAGAGATCTAGGAGCTTAAACCGTTATTTTTTTTTTACGTGAACACGTCTTTAAAATTGCTTCCACAGTGGGAGGCAATTCAAAAAACTGAATGATGAGCTGACGTCGAATTTTTTTTTACGTTCCCAACGGAGACCAATGCTTCTCGAGAAACCACAGAGATATCTAGGAGCTTAAACCGTTATTTTTTTTTGACGTGAACACGTCTTTAAAATTGCTTCCACAGTGGGAGGCAATTCAAAAAACTGAATGATGAGCTGACGTCGAATTTTTTTTTACGTTCCCAACGGAGACCAATGCTTCTCGAGAAACCACAGAGAGATCTAGGAGCTTAAACCGTTATTTTTTTTTTACGTGAACACGTCTTTAAAATTGCTTCCACAGTGGGAGGCAATTCAAAAAACTGAATGATGAGCTGACGTCGAATTTTTTTTTACGTTCCCAACGGAGACCAATGCTTCTCGAGAAACCACAGAGAGATCTAGGAGCTTAAAACGTTATTTTTTTTTACGTGAACACGTCTTTAAAATTGCTTCCACAGTGGGAGGCAATTCAAAAAACTGAATGATGAGCTGACGTCGAATTTTTTTTTACGTTCCCAACGGAGACGAGTGCTGCTCGAGAAACTACAGAGAGATCTAGGAGCTTAAACCGTTATTTTTTTTTTACGTGAACACGTCTTTAAAATTGCTTCCACAGTGGGAGGCAATTCAAAAAACTGAATGATGAGCTGACGTCGAATTTTTTTTTACGTTCCCAACGGAGACGAGTGCTGCTCGAGAAACTACAGAGAGATCTAGGAGCTTAAACCGTTATTTTTTTTTTACGTGAACACGTCTTTAAAATTGCTTCCACAGTGGGAGGCAATTCAAAAAACTGAATGATGAGCTGACGTCGAATTTTTTTTTACGTTCCCAACGGAGACCAATGCTTCTCGAGAAACCACAGAGAGATCTAGGAGCTTAAACCGTTATTTTTTTTTACGTGAACACGTCTTTAAAATTGCTTCCACAGTGGGAGGCAATTCAAAAAACTGAATGATGAGCTGACGTCGAATTTTTTTTTACGTTCCCAACGGAGACGAGTGCTGCTCGAGAAACTACAGAGAGATCTAGGAGCTTAAACCGTTATTTTTTTTTTACGTGAACACGTCTTTAAAATTGCTTCCACAGTGGGAGGCAATTCAAAAAACTGAATGATGAGCTGACGTCGAATTTTTTTTTACGTTCCCAACGGAGACCAATGCTTCTCGAGAAACCACAGAGAGATCTAGGAGCTTAAACCGTTATTTTTTTTTGACGTGAACACGTCTTTAAAATTGCTTCCACAGTGGGAGGCAATTCAAAAAACTGAATGATGAGCTGACGTCGAATTTTTTTTTACGTTCCCAACGGAGACCAATGCTTCTCGAGAAACCACAGAGAGATCTAGGAGCTTAAACCGTTATTTTTTTTTTACGTGAACACGTCTTTAAAATTGCTTCCACAGTGGGAGGCAATTCAAAAAACTGAATGATGAGCTGACGTCGAATTTTTTTTTACGTTCCCAACGTAGACCAATGCTTCTCGAGAAACCACAGAGAGATCTAGGAGCTTAAACCGTTATTTTTTTTTTACGTGAACACGTCTTTAAAATTGCTTCCACAGTGGGAGGCAATTCAAAAAACTGAATGATGAGCTGACGTCGAATTTTTTTTTACGTTCCCAACGGAGACGAGTGCTGCTCGAGAAACTACAGAGAGATCTAGGAGCTTAAACCGTTATTTTTTTTTTACGTGAACACGTCTTTAAAATTGCTTCCACAGTGGGAGGCAATTCAAAAAACTGAATGATGAGCTGACGGCGAAAAAGACTTTTTTTTTTTACGTTCCCAACGGAGACCAATGCTTCTCGAGAAACCACAGAGAGATCTAGGAGCTTAAACCGTTATTTTTTTTTACGTGAACACCTCTTTAAAATTGCTTCCACAGTGGGAGGCAATTCAAAAAAACTGAATGATGAGCTGACGTCGAATTTTTTTTTACGTTCCCAACGGAGACCAATGCTTCTCGAGAAACCACAGAGAGATCTAGGAGCTTAAACCGTTATTTTTTTTTACGTGAACACGTCTTTAAAATTGCTTCCACAGTGGGAGGCAATTCAAAAAAACTGAATGATGAGCTGACGTCGAATTTTTTTTTACGTTCCCAACGGAGACCAATGCTTCTCGAGAAACCACAGAGAGATCTAGGAGCTTAAACCGTTATTTTTTTTTACGTGAACACGTCTTTAAAATTGCTTCCACAGTGGGAGGCAATTCAAAAAAACTGAATGATGAGCTGACGTCGAATTTTTTTTTACGTTCCCAACGGAGACCAATGCTTCTCGAGAAACCACAGAGAGATCTAGGAGCTTAAACCGTTATTTTTTTTGACGTGAACACGTCTTTAAAATTGCTTCCACAGTGGGAGGCAATTCAAAAAACTGAATGATGAGCTGACGTCGAATTTTTTTTTACGTTCCCAACGGAGACCAATGCTTCTCGAGAAACCACAGAGAGATCTAGGAGCTTAAACCGTTATTTTTTTTTGACGTGAACACGTCTTTAAAATTGCTTCCACAGTGGGAGGCATTTCATAAAACTGAATGATGAGCTGACGTCGAATTTTTTTTTACGTTCCCAACGGAGACCAATGCTTCTCGAGAAACCACAGAGAGATCTAGGAGCTTAAACCGTTATTTTTTTTTTGACGTGAACACGTCTTTAAAATTGCTTCCACAGTGGGAGGCAATTCAAAAAAACTGAATGATGAGCTGACGTCGAATTTTTTTTTACGTTCCCAACGGAGACCAATGCTTCTCGAGAAACCACAGAGAGATCTAGGAGCTTAAACCGTTATTTTTTTTTTGACGTGAACACGTCTTTAAAATTGCTTCCACAGTGGGAGGCAATTCAAAAAACTGAATGATGAGCTGACGTCGAATTTTTTTTTACGTTCCCAACGGAGACCAATGCTTCTCGAGAAACCACAGAGAGATCTAGGAGATTAAACCGTTATTTTTTTTTGACGTGAACACGTCTTTAAAATTGCTTCCACAGTGGGAGGCAATTCAAAAAACTGAATGATGAGCTGACGTCGAATTTTTTTTTACGTTCCCAACGGAGACCAATGCTTCTCGAGAAACCACAGAGAGATCTAGGAGCTTAAACCGTTATTTTTTTTTGACGTGAACACGTCTTTAAAATTGCTTCCACAGTGGGAGGCAATTCAAAAAACTGAATGATGAGCTGACGTCGAATTTTTTTTTACGTTCCCAACGGAGACCAATGCTTCTCGAGAAACCACAGAGAGATCTAGGAGCTTAAACCGTTATTTTTTTTTGACGTGAACACGTCTTTAAAATTGCTTCCACAGTGGGAGGCAATTCAAAAAACTGAATGATGAGCTGACGTCGAATTTTTTTTTACGTTCCCAACGGAGACCAATGCTTCTCGAGAAACCACAGAGAGATCTAGGAGCTTAAACCGTTATTTTTTTTTGACGTGAACACGTCTTTAAAATTGCTTCCACAGTGGGAGGCAATTCAAAAAACTGAATGATGAGCTGACGTCGAATTTTTTTTTACGTTCCCAACGGAGACCAATGCTTCTCGAGAAACCACAGAGAGATCTAGGAGCTTAAACCGTTATTTTTTTTTGACGTGAACACGTCTTTAAAATTGCTTCCACAGTGGGAGGCAATTCAAAAAACTGAATGATGAGCTGACGTCGAATTTTTTTTTACGTTCCCAACGTAGACCAATGCTTCTCGAGAAACCACAGAGAGATCTAGGAGCTTAAACCGTTATTTTTTTTTTACGTGAACACGTCTTTAAAATTGCTTCCACAGTGGGAGGCAATTCAAAAAACTGAATGATGAGCTGACGTCGAATTTTTTTTTACGTTCCCAACGGAGACGAGTGCTGCTCGAGAAACTACAGAGAGATCTAGGAGCTTAAACCGTTATTTTTTTTTTACGTGAACACGTCTTTAAAATTGCTTCCACAGTGGGAGGCAATTCAAAAAACTGAATGATGAGCTGACGGCGAAAAAGACTTTTTTTTTTACGTTCCCAACGGAGACCAATGCTTCTCGAGAAACCACAGAGAGATCTAGGAGCTTAAACCGTTATTTTTTTTTACGTGAACACGTCTTTAAAATTGCTTCCACAGTGGGAGGCAATTCAAAAAAACTGAATGATGAGCTGACGTCGAATTTTTTTTTACGTTCCCAACGGAGACCAATGCTTCTCGAGAAACCACAGAGAGATCTAGGAGCTTAAACCGTTATTTTTTTTTACGTGAACACGTCTTTAAAATTGCTTCCACAGTGGGAGGCAATTCAAAAAAACTGAATGATGAGCTGACGTCGAATTTTTTTTTACGTTCCCAACGGAGACCAATGCTTCTCGAGAAACCACAGAGAGATCTAGGAGCTTAAACCGTTATTTTTTTTTACGTGAACACGTTTTAAAATTGCTTCCACAGTGGGAGGCAATTCAAAAAAACTGAATGATGAGCTGACGTCGAATTTTTTTTTACGTTCCCAACGGAGACCAATGCTTCTCGAGAAACCACAGAGAGATCTAGGAGCTTAAACCGTTATTTTTTTTTGACGTGAACACGTCTTTAAAATTGCTTCCACAGTGGGAGGCAATTCAAAAAACTGAATGATGAGCTGACGTCGAATTTTTTTTTTACGTTCCCAACGGAGACCAATGCTTCTCGAGAAACCACAGAGAGATCTAGGAGCTTAAACCGTTATTTTTTTTTGACGTGAACACGTCTTTAAAATTGCTTCCACAGTGGGAGGCATTTCATAAAACTGAATGATGAGCTGACGTCGAATTTTTTTTACGTTCCCAACGGAGACCAATGCTTCTCGAGAAACCACAGAGAGATCTAGGAGCTTAAACCGTTATTTTTTTTTTGACGTGAACACGTCTTTAAAATTGCTTCCACAGTGGGAGGCAATTCAAAAAAACTGAATGATGAGCTGACGTCGAATTTTTTTTTACGTTCCCAACGGAGACCAATGCTTCTCGAGAAACCACAGAGAGATCTAGGAGCTTAAACCGTTATTTTTTTTTGACGTGAACACGTCTTTAAAATTGCTTCCACAGTGGGAGGCAATTCAAAAAACTGAATGATGAGCTGACGTCGAATTTTTTTTAACGTTCCCAACGGAGACCAATGCTTCTCGAGAAACCACAGAGAGATCTAGGAGCTTAAACCGTTATTTTTTTTTGACGTGAACACGTCTTTAAAATTGCTTCCACAGTGGGAGGCAATTCAAAAAACTGAATGATGAGCTGACGTCGAATTTTTTTTTACGTTCCCAACGGAGAACAATGCTTCTCGAGAAACCACAGAGAGATCTAGGAGCTTAAACCGTTATTTTTTTTTGACGTGAACACGTCTTTAAAATTGCTTCCACAGTGGGAGGCAATTCAAAAAACTGAATGATGAGCTGACGTCGAATTTTTTTTTACGTTCCCAACGGAGACCAATGCTTCTCGAGAAACCACAGAGAGATCTAGGAGCTTAAACCGTTATTTTTTTTTGACGTGAACACGTCTTTAAAATTGCTTCCACAGTGGGAGGCAATTCAAAAAACTGAATGATGAGCTGACGTCGAATTTTTTTTTACGTTCCCAACGGAGACCAATGCTTCTCGAGAAACCACAGAGAGATCTAGGAGCTTAAACCGTTATTTTTTTTTGACGTGAACACGTCTTTAAAATTGCTTCCACAGTGGGAGGCAATTCAAAAAACTGAATGATGAGCTGACGTCGAATTTTTTTTTACGTTCCCAACGGAGACCAATGCTTCTCGAGAAACCACAGAGAGATCTAGGAGCTTAAACCGTTATTTTTTTTTGACGTGAACACGTCTTTAAAATTGCTTCCACAGTGGGAGGCAATTCAAAAAACTGAATGATGAGCTGACGTCGAATTTTTTTTTACGTTCCCAACGTAGACCAATGCTTCTCGAGAAACCACAGAGAGATCTAGGAGCTTAAACCGTTATTTTTTTTTTACGTGAACACGTCTTTAAAATTGCTTCCACAGTGGGAGGCAATTCAAAAAACTGAATGATGAGCTGACGTCGAATTTTTTTTTACGTTCCCAACGGAGACGAGTGCTGCTCGAGAAACTACAGAGAGATCTAGGAGCTTAAACCGTTATTTTTTTTTTACGTGAACACGTCTTTAAAATTGCTTCCACAGTGGGAGGCAATTCAAAAAACTGAATGATGAGCTGACGGCGAAAAAGACTTTTTTTTTTACGTTCCCAACGGAGACCAATGCTTCTCGAGAAACCACAGAGAGATCTAGGAGCTTAAACCGTTATTTTTTTTTACGTGAACACGTCTTTAAAATTGCTTCCACAGTGGGAGGCAATTCAAAAAAACTGAATGATGAGCTGACGTCGAATTTTTTTTTACGTTCCCAACGGAGACCAATGCTTCTCGAGAAACCACAGAGAGATCTAGGAGCTTAAACCGTTATTTTTTTTACGTGAACACGTCTTTAAAATTGCTTCCACAGTGGGAGGCAATTCAAAAAAACTGAATGATGAGCTGACGTCGAATTTTTTTTTACGTTCCCAACGGAGACGAGTGCTGCTCGAGAAACTACAGAGAGATCTAGGAGCTTAAACCGTTATTTTTTTTTTTACGTGAACACGTCTTTAAAATTGCTTCCACAGTGGGAGGCAATTCAAAAAACTGAATGATGAGCTGACGTCGAATTTTTTTTTACGTTCCCAACGGAGACCAATGCTTCTCGAGAGACCACAGAGAGATCTAGGAGCTTAAACCGTTATTTTTTTTTTGACGTGAACACGTCTTTAAAATTGCATCCACAGTGGGAGGCAATTCAAAAAACTGAATGATGAGCTGACGTCGAATTTTTTTTTACGTTCCCAACGGAGACCAATGCTTCTCGAGAAACCACAGAGAGATCTAGGAGCTTAAACCGTTATTTTTTTTTTACGTGAACACGTCTTTAAAATTGCTTCCACAGTGGGAGGCAATTCAAAAAACTGAATGATGAGCTGACGTCGAATTTTTTTTTACGTTCCCAACGGAGACCAATGCTTCTCGAGAAACCACAGAGAGATCTAGGAGCTTAAACCGTTATTTTTTTTACGTGAACACGTCTTTAAAATTGCTTCCACAGTGGGAGGCAATTCAAAAAACTGAATGATGAGCTGACGTCGAATTTTTTTTTACGTTCCCAACGGAGACGAGTGCTGCTCGAGAAACTACAGAGAGATCTAGGAGCTTAAACCGTTATTTTTTTTTTACGTGAACACGTCTTTAAAATTGCTTCCACAGTGGGAGGCAATTCAAAAAACTGAATGATGAGCTGACGGCGAAAAAGACTTTTTTTTTTTACGTTCCCAACGGAGACCAATGCTTCTCGAGAAACCACAGAGAGATCTAGGAGCTTAAACCGTTATTTTTTTTTTGACGTGAACACGTCTTTAAAATTGCTTCCACAGTGGGAGGCAATTCAAAAAAACTGAATGATGAGCTGACGTCGAATTTTTTTTTACGTTCCCAACGGAGACCTATGCTTCTCGAGAAACCACAGAGAGATCTAGGAGCTTAAACCGTTATTTTTTTTTGACGTGAACACGTCTTTAAAATTGCTTCCACAGTGGGAGGCAATTCAAAAAACTGAATGATGAGCTGACGTCGAATTTTTTTTTACGTTCCCAACGGAGACCAATGCTTCTCGAGAAACCACAGAGAGATCTAGGAGCTTAAACCGTTATTTTTTTTTGACGTGAACACGTCTTTAAAATTGCTTCCACAGTGGGAGGCAATTCAAAAAACTGAATGATGAGCTGACGTCGAATTTTTTTTTACGTTCCCAACGGAGACCAATGCTTCTCGAGAAACCACAGAGAGATCTAGGAGCTTAAACCGTTATTTTTTTTTGACGTGAACACGTCTTTAAAATTGCTTCCACAGTGGGAGGCAATTCAAAAAACTGAATGATGAGCTGACGTCGAATTTTTTTTTACGTTCCCAACGGAGACCAATGCTTCTCGAGAAACCACAGAGAGATCTAGGAGCTTAAACCGTTATTTTTTTTTGACGTGAACACGTCTTTAAAATTGCTTCCACAGTGGGAGGCAATTCAAAAAACTGAATGATGAGCTGACGTCGAATTTTTTTTTACGTTCCCAACGGAGACCAATGCTTCTCGAGAAACCACAGAGAGATCTAGGAGCTTAAACCGTTATTTTTTTTTGACGTGAACACGTCTTTAAAATTGCTTCCACAGTGGGAGGCAATTCAAAAAACTGAATGATGAGCTGACGTCGAATTTTTTTTTACGTTCCCAACGGAGACCAATGCTTCTCGAGAAACCACAGAGAGATCTAGGAGCTTAAACCGTTATTTTTTTTTGACGTGAACACGTCTTTAAAATTGCTTCCACAGTGGGAGGCAATTCAAAAAACTGAATGATGAGCTGACGTCGAATTTTTTTTTACGTTCCCAACGTAGACCAATGCTTCTCGAGAAACCACAGAGAGATCTAGGAGCTTAAACCGTTATTTTTTTTTTACGTGAACACGTCTTTAAAATTGCTTCCACAGTGGGAGGCAATTCAAAAAACTGAATGATGAGCTGACGTCGAATTTTTTTTTACGTTCCCAACGGAGACGAGTGCTGCTCGAGAAACTACAGAGAGATCTAGGAGCTTAAACCGTTATTTTTTTTTTACGTGAACACGTCTTTAAAATTGCTTCCACAGTGGGAGGCAATTCAAAAAACTGAATGATGAGCTGACGGCGAAAAAGACTTTTTTTTTTACGTTCCCAACGGAGACCAATGCTTCTCGAGAAACCACAGAGAGATCTAGGAGCTTAAACCGTTATTTTTTTTTACGTGAACACGTCTTTAAAATTGCTTCCACAGTGGGAGGCAATTCAAAAAAACTGAATGATGAGCTGACGTCGAATTTTTTTTTACGTTCCCAGCGGAGACCAATGCTTCTCGAGAAACCACAGAGAGATCTAGGAGCTTAAACCGTTATTTTTTTTTACGTGAACACGTTTTAAAATTGCTTCCACAGTGGGAGGCAATTCAAAAAAACTGAATGATGAGCTGACGTCGAATTTTTTTTTACGTTCCCAACGGAGACCAATGCTTCTCGAGAAACCACAGAGAGATCTAGGAGCTTAAACCGTTATTTTTTTTTGACGTGAACACGTCTTTAAAATTGCTTCCACAGTGGGAGGCAATTCAAAAAACTGAATGATGAGCTGACGTCGAATTTTTTTTTACGTTCCCAACGGAGACCAATGCTTCTCGAGAAACCACAGAGAGATCTAGGAGCTTAAACCGTTATTTTTTTTTGACGTGAACACGTCTTTAAAATTGCTTCCACAGTGGGAGGCATTTCATAAAACTGAATGATGAGCTGACGTCGAATTTTTTTTACGTTCCCAACGGAGACCAATGCTTCTCGAGAAACCACAGAGAGATCTAGGAGCTTAAACCGTTATTTTTTTTTTGACGTAAACACGTCTTTAAAATTGCTTCCACAGTGGGAGGCAATTCAAAAAAACTGAATGATGAGCTGACGTCGAATTTTTTTTTACGTTCCCAACGGAGACCAATGCTTCTCGAGAAACCACAGAGAGATCTAGGAGCTTAAACCGTTATTTTTTTTTGACGTGAACACGTCTTTAAAATTGCTTCCACAGTGGGAGGCAATTCAAAAAACTGAATGATGAGCTGACGTCGAATTTTTTTTTACGTTCCCAACGGAGACCAATGCTTCTCGAGAAACCACAGAGAGATCTAGGAGCTTAAACCGTTATTTTTTTTTGACGTGAACACGTCTTTAAAATTGCTTCCACAGTGGGAGGCAATTCAAAAAACTGAATGATGAGCTGACGTCGAATTTTTTTTTACGTTCCCAACGGAGACCAATGCTTCTCGAGAAACCACAGAGAGATCTAGGAGCTTAAACCGTTATTTTTTTTTGACGTGAACACGTCTTTAAAATTGCTTCCACAGTGGGAGGCAATTCAAAAAACTGAATGATGAGCTGACGTCGAATTTTTTTTTACGTTCCCAACGGAGACCAATGCTTCTCGAGAAACCACAGAGAGATCTAGGAGCTTAAACCGTTATTTTTTTTTGACGTGAACACGTCTTTAAAATTGCTTCCACAGTGGGAGGCAATTCAAAAAACTGAATGATGAGCTGACGTCGAATTTTTTTTTACGTTCCCAACGGAGACCAATGCTTCTCGAGAAACCACAGAGAGATCTAGGAGCTTAAACCGTTATTTTTTTTTGACGTGAACACGTCTTTAAAATTGCTTCCACAGTGGGAGGCAATTCAAAAAACTGAATGATGAGCTGACGTCGAATTTTTTTTTACGTTCCCAACGGAGACCAATGCTTCTCGAGAAACCACAGAGAGATCTAGGAGCTTAAACCGTTATTTTTTTTTGACGTGAACACGTCTTTAAAATTGCTTCCACAGTGGGAGGCAATTCAAAAAACTGAATGATGAGCTGACGTCGAATTTTTTTTTACGTTCCCAACGTAGACCAATGCTTCTCGAGAAACCACAGAGAGATCTAGGAGCTTAAACCGTTATTTTTTTTTTACGTGAACACGTCTTTAAAATTGCTTCCACAGTGGGAGGCAATTCAAAAAACTGAATGATGAGCTGACGTCGAATTTTTTTTTACGTTCCCAACGGAGACGAGTGCTGCTCGAGAAACTACAGAGAGATCTAGGAGCTTAAACCGTTATTTTTTTTTTTACGTGAACACGTCTTTAAAATTGCTTCCACAGTGGGAGGCAATTCAAAAAACTGAATGATGAGCTGACGTCGAATTTTTTTTTACGTTCCCAACGGAGACGAGTGCTGCTCGAGAAACTACAGAGAGATCTAGGAGCTTAAACCGTTATTTTTTTTTACGTGAACACGTCTTTAAAATTGCTTCCACAGTGGGAGGCAATTCAAAAAACTGAATGATGAGCTGACGGCGAAAAAGACTTTTTTTTTTACGTTCCCAACGGAGACCAATGCTTCTCGAGAAACCACAGAGAGATCTAGGAGCTTAAACCGTTATTTTTTTTTACGTGAACACGTCTTTAAAATTGCTTCCACAGTGGGAGGCAATTCAAAAAAACTGAATGATGAGCTGACGTCGAATTTTTTTTTACGTTCCCAACGGAGACCAATGCTTCTCGAGAAACCACAGAGAGATCTAGGAGCTTAAACCGTTATTTTTTTTTACGTGAACACGTTTTAAAATTGCTTCCACAGTGGGAGGCAATTCAAAAAAACTGAATGATGAGCTGACGTCGAATTTTTTTTTACGTTCCCAACGGAGACCAATGCTTCTCGAGAAACCACAGAGAGATCTAGGAGCTTAAACCGTTATTTTTTTTTGACGTGAACACGTCTTTAAAATTGCTTCCACAGTGGGAGGCAATTCAAAAAACTGAATGATGAGCTGACGTCGAATTTTTTTTTACGTTCCCAACGGAGACCAATGCTTCTCGAGAAACCACAGAGAGATCTAGGAGCTTAAACCGTTATTTTTTTTTGACGTGAACACGTCTTTAAAATTGCTTCCACAGTGGGAGGCATTTCATAAAACTGAATGATGAGCTGACGTCGAATTTTTTTTACGTTCCCAACGGAGACCAATGCTTCTCGAGAAACCACAGAGAGATCTAGGAGCTTAAACCGTTATTTTTTTTTTGACGTAAACACGTCTTTAAAATTGCTTCCACAGTGGGAGGCAATTCAAAAAAACTGAATGATGAGCTGACGTCGAATTTTTTTTTACGTTCCCAACGGAGACCAATGCTTCTCGAGAAACCACAGAGAGATCTAGGAGCTTAAACCGTTATTTTTTTTTGACGTGAACACGTCTTTAAAATTGCTTCCACAGTGGGAGGCAATTCAAAAAACTGAATGATGAGCTGACGTCGAATTTTTTTTTACGTTCCCAACGGAGACCAATGCTTCTCGAGAAACCACAGAGAGATCTAGGAGCTTAAACCGTTATTTTTTTTTGACGTGAACACGTCTTTAAAATTGCTTCCACAGTGGGAGGCAATTCAAAAAACTGAATGATGAGCTGACGTCGAATTTTTTTTTACGTTCCCAACGGAGACCAATGCTTCTCGAGAAACCACAGAGAGATCTAGGAGCTTAAACCGTTATTTTTTTTTGACGTGAACACGTCTTTAAAATTGCTTCCACAGTGGGAGGCAATTCAAAAAACTGAATGATGAGCTGACGTCGAATTTTTTTTTACGTTCCCAACGGAGACCAATGCTTCTCGAGAAACCACAGAGAGATCTAGGAGCTTAAACCGTTATTTTTTTTTGACGTGAACACGTCTTTAAAATTGCTTCCACAGTGGGAGGCAATTCAAAAAACTGAATGATGAGCTGACGTCGAATTTTTTTTTACGTTCCCAACGGAGACCAATGCTTCTCGAGAAACCACAGAGAGATCTAGGAGCTTAAACCGTTATTTTTTTTTGACGTGAACACGTCTTTAAAATTGCTTCCACAGTGGGAGGCAATTCAAAAAACTGAATGATGAGCTGACGTCGAATTTTTTTTTACGTTCCCAACGGAGACCAATGCTTCTCGAGAAACCACAGAGAGATCTAGGAGCTTAAACCGTTATTTTTTTTTGACGTGAACACGTCTTTAAAATTGCTTCCACAGTGGGAGGCAATTCAAAAAACTGAATGATGAGCTGACGTCGAATTTTTTTTTACGTTCCCAACGTAGACCAATGCTTCTCGAGAAACCACAGAGAGATCTAGGAGCTTAAACCGTTATTTTTTTTTTACGTGAACACGTCTTTAAAATTGCTTCCACAGTGGGAGGCAATTCAAAAAACTGAATGATGAGCTGACGTCGAATTTTTTTTTACGTTCCCAACGGAGACGAGTGCTGCTCGAGAAACTACAGAGAGATCTAGGAGCTTAAACCGTTATTTTTTTTTTTACGTGAACACGTCTTTAAAATTGCTTCCACAGTGGGAGGCAATTCAAAAAACTGAATGATGAGCTGACGTCGAATTTTTTTTTACGTTCCCAACGGAGACGAGTGCTGCTCGAGAAACTACAGAGAGATCTAGGAGCTTAAACCGTTATTTTTTTTTTACGTGAACACGTCTTTAAAATTGCTTCCACAGTGGGAGACAATTCAAAAAACTGAATGATGAGCTGACGGCGAAAAAGACTTTTTTTTTTTACGTTCCCAACGGAGACCAATGCTTCTCGAGAAACCACAGAGAGATCTAGGAGCTTAAACCGTTATTTTTTTTTACGTGAACACGTCTTTAAAATTGCTTCCACAGTGGGAGGCAATTCAAAAAAACTGAATGATGAGCTGACGTCGAATTTTTTTTTACGTTCCCAACGGAGACCAATGCTTCTCGAGAAACCACAGAGAGATCTAGGAGCTTAAACCGTTATTTTTTTTTACGTGAACACGTCTTTAAAATTGCTTCCACAGTGGGAGGCAATTCAAAAAAACTGAATGATGAGCTGACGTCGAATTTTTTTTTACGTTCCCAACGGAGACCAATGCTTCTCGAGAAACCACAGAGAGATCTAGGAGCTTAAACCGTTATTTTTTTTTACGTGAACACGTTTTAAAATTGCTTCCACAGTGGGAGGCAATTCAAAAAAACTGAATGATGAGCTGACGTCGAATTTTTTTTTACGTTCCCAACGGAGACCAATGCTTCTCGAGAAACCACAGAGAGATCTAGGAGCTTAAACCGTTATTTTTTTTTGACGTGAACACGTCTTTAAAATTGCTTCCACAGTGGGAGGCAATTCAAAAAACTGAATGATGAGCTGACGTCGAATTTTTTTTTACGTTCCCAACGGAGACCAATGCTTCTCGAGAAACCACAGAGAGATCTAGGAGCTTAAACCGTTATTTTTTTTTGACGTGAACACGTCTTTAAAATTGCTTCCACAGTGGGAGGCATTTCATAAAACTGAATGATGAGCTGACGTCGAATTTTTTTTACGTTCCCAACGGAGACCAATGCTTCTCGAGAAACCACAGAGAGATCTAGGAGCTTAAACCGTTATTTTTTTTTTGACGTGAACACGTCTTTAAAATTGCTTCCACAGTGGGAGGCAATTCAAAAAAACTGAATGATGAGCTGACGTCGAATTTTTTTTTACGTTCCCAACGGAGACCAATGCTTCTCGAGAAACCACAGAGAGATCTAGGAGCTTAAACCGTTATTTTTTTTTGACGTGAACACGTCTTTAAAATTGCTTCCACAGTGGGAGGCAATTCAAAAAACTGAATGATGAGCTGACGTCGAATTTTTTTTTACGTTCCCAACGGAGACCAATGCTTCTCGAGAAACCACAGAGAGATCTAGGAGCTTAAACCGTTATTTTTTTTTGACGTGAACACGTCTTTAAAATTGCTTCCACAGTGGGAGGCAATTCAAAAAACTGAATGATGAGCTGACGTCGAATTTTTTTTTACGTTCCCAACGGAGACCAATGCTTCTCGAGAAACCACAGAGAGATCTAGGAGCTTAAACCGTTATTTTTTTTTGACGTGAACACGTCTTTAAAATTGCTTCCACAGTGGGAGGCAATTCAAAAAACTGAATGATGAGCTGACGTCGAATTTTTTTTTACGTTCCCAACGGAGACCAATGCTTCTCGAGAAACCACAGAGAGATCTAGGAGCTTAAACCGTTATTTTTTTTTGACGTGAACACGTCTTTAAAATTGCTTCCACAGTGGGAGGCAATTCAAAAAACTGAATGATGAGCTGACGTCGAATTTTTTTTTACGTTCCCAACGGAGACCAATGCTTCTCGAGAAACCACAGAGAGATCTAGGAGCTTAAACCGTTATTTTTTTTTGACGTGAACACGTCTTTAAAATTGCTTCCACAGTGGGAGGCAATTCAAAAAACTGAATGATGAGCTGACGTCGAATTTTTTTTTACGTTCCCAACGGAGACCAATGCTTCTCGAGAAACCACAGAGAGATCTAGGAGCTTAAACCGTTATTTTTTTTTGACGTGAACACGTCTTTAAAATTGCTTCCACAGTGGGAGGCAATTCAAAAAACTGAATGATGAGCTGACGTCGAATTTTTTTTTACGTTCCCAACGTAGACCAATGCTTCTCGAGAAACCACAGAGAGATCTAGGAGCTTAAACCGTTATTTTTTTTTTACGTGAACACGTCTTTAAAATTGCTTCCACAGTGGGAGGCAATTCAAAAAACTGAATGATGAGCTGACGTCGAATTTTTTTTTACGTTCCCAACGGAGACGAGTGCTGCTCGAGAAACTACAGAGAGATCTAGGAGCTTAAACCGTTATTTTTTTTTACGTGAACACGTCTTTAAAATTGCTTCCACAGTGGGAGGCAATTCAAAAAACTGAATGATGAGCTGACGGCGAAAAAGACTTTTTTTTTTACGTTCCCAACGGAGACCAATGCTTCTCGAGAAACCACAGAGAGATCTAGGAGCTTAAACCGTTATTTTTTTTTACGTGAACACGTCTTTAAAATTGCTTCCACAGTGGGAGGCAATTCAAAAAAACTGAATGATGAGCTGACGTCGAATTTTTTTTTACGTTCCCAACGGAGACCAATGCTTCTCGAGAAACCACAGAGAGATCTAGGAGCTTAAACCGTTATTTTTTTTACGTGAACACGTCTTTAAAATTGCTTCCACAGTGGGAGGCAATTCAAAAAAACTGAATGATGAGCTGACGTCGAATTTTTTTTTACGTTCCCAACGGAGACCAATGCTTCTCGAGAAACCACAGAGAGATCTAGGAGCTTAAACCGTTATTTTTTTTTACGTGAACACGTCTTTAAAATTGCTTCCACAGTGGGAGGCAATTCAAAAAAACTGAATGATGAGCTGACGTCGAATTTTTTTTTACGTTCCCAACGGAGACCAATGCTTCTCGAGAAACTACAGAGAGATCTAGGAGCTTAAACCGTTATTTTTTTTTGACGTGAACACGTCTTTAAAATTGCTTCCACAGTGGGAGGCAATTCAAAAAACTGAATGATGAGCTGACGTCGAATTTTTTTTTACGATCCCAACGGAGACCAATGCTTCTCGAGAAACCACAGAGAGATCTAGGAGCTTAAACCGTTATTTTTTTTTGACGTGAACACGTCTTTAAAATTGCTTCCACAGTGGGAGGCAATTCAAAAAACTGAATGATGAGCTGACGTCGAATTTTTTTTTACGTTCCCAACGGAGACCAATGCTTCTCGAGAAACCACAGAGAGATCTAGGAGCTTAAACCGTTATTTTTTTTTGACGTGAACACGTCTTTAAAATTGCTTCCACAGTGGGAGGCAATTCAAAAAACTGAATGATGAGCTGACGTGGAATTTTTTTTTACGTTCCCAACGGAGACCAATGCTTCTCGAGAAACCACAGAGAGATCTAGGAGCTTAAACCGTTATTTTTTTTTGACGTGAACACGTCTTTAAAATTGCTTCCACAGTGGGAGGCAATTCAAAAAACTGAATGATGAGCTGACGTCGAATTTTTTTTTACGTTCCCAACGGAGACCAATGCTTCTCGAGAAACCACAGAGAGATCTAGGAGCTTAAACCGTTATTTTTTTTTGACGTGAACACGTTTTTAAAATTGCTTCCACAGTGGGAGGCAATTCAAAAAACTGAATGATGAGCTGACGTCGAATTTTTTTTTTACGTTCCCAACGGAGACCAATGCTTCTCGAGAAACCACAGAGAGATCTAGGAGCTTAACCCGTTATTTTTTTTTGACGTGAACACGTCTTTAAAATTGCTTCCACAGTGGGAGGCAATTCAAAAAACTGAATGATGAGCTGACGTCGAATTTTTTTTTACGTTCCCAACGGAGACCAATGCTTCTCGAGAAACCACAGAGAGATCTAGGAGCTTAAACCGTTATTTTTTTTTACGTGAACACGTCTTTAAAATTGCTTCCACAGTGGGAGGCAATTCAAAAAAACTGAATGATGAGCTGACGTCGAATTTTTTTTTACGTTCCCAACGGAGACCAATGCTTCTCGAGAAACCACAGAGAGATCTAGGAGCTTAAACCGTTATTTTTTTTTACGTGAACACGTCTTTAAAATTGCTTCCACAGTGGGAGGCAATTCAAAAAACTGAATGATGAGCTGACGTCGAATTTTTTTTTACGTTCCCAACGGAGACGAGTGCTGCTCGAGAAACTACAGAGAGATCTAGGAGCTTAAACCGTTATTTTTTTTTTTACGTGAACACGTCTTTAAAATTGCTTCCACAGTGGGAGGCAATTCAAAAAACTGAATGATGAGCTGACGTCGAATTTTTTTTTACGTTCCCAACGGAGACCAATGCTTCTCGAGAGACCACAGAGAGATCTAGGAGCTTAAACCGTTATTTTTTTTTTGACGTGAACACGTCTTTAAAATTGCTTCCACAGTGGGAGGCAATTCAAAAAACTGAATGATGAGCTGACGTCGAATTTTTTTTTACGTTCCCAACGGAGACCAATGCTTCTCGAGAAACCACAGAGAGATCTAGGAGCTTAAACCGTTATTTTTTTTTTACGTGAACACGTCTTTAAAATTGCTTCCACAGTGGGAGGCAATTCAAAAAACTGAATGATGAGCTGACGTCGAATTTTTTTTTACGTTCCCAACGGAGACCAATGCTTCTCGAGAAACCACAGAGAGATCTAGGAGCTTAAACCGTTATTTTTTTTTACGTGAACACGTCTTTAAAATTGCTTCCACAGTGGGAGGCAATTCAAAAAACTGAATGATGAGCTGACGTCGAATTTTTTTTTACGTTCCCATCGGAGACGAGTGCTGCTCGAGAAACTACAGAGAGATCTAGGAGCTTAAACCGTTATTTTTTTTTTACGTGAACACGTCTTTAAAATTGCTTCCACAGTGGGAGGCAATTCAAAAAACTGAATGATGAGCTGACGTCGAATTTTTTTTTACGTTCCCAACGGAGACCAATGCTTCTCGAGAAACCACAGAGAGATCTAGGAGCTTAAACCGTTATTTTTTTTTGACGTGAACACGTCTTTAAAATTGCTTCCACAGTGGGAGGCAATTCAAAAAACTGAATGATGAGCTGACGTCGAATTTTTTTTTACGTTCCCAACGGAGACCAATGCTTCTCGAGAAACCACAGAGAGATCTAGGAGCTTAAACCGTTATTTTTTTTTTACGTGAACACGTCTTTAAAATTGCTTCCACAGTGGGAGGCAATTCAAAAAACTGAATGATGAGCTGACGTCGAATTTTTTTTTACATTCCCAACGGAGACCAATGCTTCTCGAGAAACCACAGAGAGATCTAGGAGCTTAAACCGTTATTTTTTTTTTACGTGAACACGTCTTTAAAATTGCTTCCACAGTGGGAGGCAATTCAAAAAACTGAATGATGAGCTGACGTCGAATTTTTTTTTACGTTCCCAACGGAGACCAATGCTTCTCGAGAAACCACAGAGAGATCTAGGACCTTAACCGTTATTTTTTTTTACGTGAACACATCTTTAAAATTGCTTCCACAGTGGGAGGCAATTCAAAAAAACTGAATGATGAGCTGACGTCGAATTTTTTTTTACGTTCCCAACGGAGACCAATGCTTCTCGAGAAACCACAGAGAGATCTAGGAGCTTAAACCGTTATTTTTTTTTACGTGAACACGTCTTTAAAATTGCTTCCACAGTGGGAGGCAATTCAAAAAACTGAATGATGAGCTGACGTCGAATTTTTTTTTACGTTCCCAACGGGAGACGAGTGCTGCTCGAGAAACTACACAGAGATCTAGGAGCTTAAACCGTTATTTTTTTTTTACGTGAACACGTCTTTAAAATTGCTTCCACAGTGGGAGGCAATTCAAAAAACTGAATGATGAGCTGACGTCGAATTTTTTTTTACGTTCCCAACGGAGACGAGTGCTGCTCGAGAAACTACAGAGAGATCTAGGAGCTTAAACCGTTATTTTTTTTTGACGTGAACACGTCTTTAAAATTGCTTCCACAGTGGGAGGCAATTCAAAAAACTGAATGATGAGCTGACGTCGAATTTTTTTTTACGTTCCCAACGGAGACCAATGCTTCTCGAGAAACCACAGAGAGATCTAGGAGCTTAAACCGTTATTTTTTTTTGACGTGAACACGTCTTTAAAATTGCTTCCACAGTGGGAGGCAATTCAAAAAACTGAATGATGAGCTGACGTCGAATTTTTTTTTACGTTCCCAACGGAGACCAATGCTTCTCGAGAAACCACAGAGAGATCTAGGAGCTTAAACCGTTATTTTTTTTTGACGTGAACACGTCTTTAAAATTGCTTCCACAGTGGGAGGCAATTCAAAAAACTGAATGATGAGCTGACGTCGAATTTTTTTTTACGTTCCCAACGGAGACCAATGCTTCTCGAGAAACCACAGAGAGATCTAGGAGCTTAAACCGTTATTTTTTTTTGACGTGAACACGTCTTTAAAATTGCTTCCACAGTGGGAGGCAATTCAAAAAACTGAATGATGAGCTGACGTCGAATTTTTTTTTACGTTCCCAACGGAGACCAATGCTTCTCGAGAAACCACAGAGAGATCTAGGAGCTTAAACCGTTATTTTTTTTTGACGTGAACACGTCTTTAAAATTGCTTCCACAGTGGGAGGCAATTCAAAAAACTGAATGATGAGCTGACGTCGAATTTTTTTTTACGTTCCCAACGGAGACCAATGCTTCTCGAGAAACCACAGAGAGATCTAGGAGCTTAAACCGTTATTTTTTTTTGACGTGAACACGTCTTTAAAATTGCTTCCACAGTGGGAGGCAATTCAAAAAACTGAATGATGAGCTGACGTCGAATTTTTTTTTACGTTCCCAACGGAGACCAATGCTTCTCGAGAAACCACAGAGAGATCTAGGAGCTTAAACCGTTATTTTTTTTTGACGTGAACACGTCTTTAAAATTGCTTCCACAGTGGGAGGCAATTCAAAAAACTGAATGATGAGCTGACGTCGAATTTTTTTTTATGTTCCCAACGGAGACCAATGCTTCTCGAGAAACCACAGAGAGATCTAGGAGCTTAAACCGTTATTTTTTTTTGACGTGAACACGTCTTTAAAATTGCTTCCACAGTGGGAGGCAATTCAAAAAACTGAATGATGAGCTGACGTCGAATTTTTTTTTACGTTCCCAACGGAGACCAATGCTTCTCGAGAAACCACAGAGAGATCTAGGAGCTTAAACCGTTATTTTTTTTTGACGTGAACACGTCTTTAAAATTGCTTCCACAGTGGGAGGCAATTCAAAAAACTGAATGATGAGCTGACGTCGAATTTTTTTTTACGTTCCCAACGTAGACCAATGCTTCTCGAGAAACCACAGAGAGATCTAGGAGCTTAAACCGTTATTTTTTTTTACGTGAACACGTCTTTAAAATTGCTTCCACAGTGGGAGGCAATTCAAAAAAACTGAATGATGAGCTGACGTCGAATTTTTTTTTACGTTCCCAACGGAGACCAATGCTTCTCGAGAAACCACAGAGAGATCTAGGAGCTTAAACCGTTATTTTTTTTTTACGTGAACACGTCTTTAAAATTGCTTCCACAGTGGGAGGCAATTCAAAAAACTGAATGATGAGCTGACGGCGAAAAAGACTTTTTTTTTTACGTTCCCAACGGAGACCAATGCTTCTCGAGAAACCACAGAGAGATCTAGGAGCTTAAACCGTTATTTTTTTTTACGTGAACACGTCTTTAAAATTGCTTCCACAGTGGGAGGCAATTCAAAAAAACTGAATGATGAGCTGACGTCGAATTTTTTTTTACGTTCCCAACGGAGACCAATGCTTCTCGAGAAACCACAGAGAGATCTAGGAGCTTAAACCGTTATTTTTTTTACGTGAACACGTCTTTAAAATTGCTTCCACAGTGGGAGGCAATTCAAAAAAACTGAATGATGAGCTGACGTCGAATTTTTTTTTACGTTCCCAACGGAGACGAGTGCTGCTCGAGAAACTACAGAGAGATCTAGGAGCTTAAACCGTTATTTTTTTTTTTACGTGAACACGTCTTTAAAATTGCTTCCACAGTGGGAGGCAATTCAAAAAACTGAATGATGAGCTGACGTCGAATTTTTTTTTACGTTCCCAACGGAGACCAATGCTTCTCGAGAGACCACAGAGAGATCTAGGAGCTTAAACCGTTATTTTTTTTTTGACGTGAACACGTCTTTAAAATTGCTTCCACAGTGGGAGGCAATTCAAAAAACTGAATGATGAGCTGACGTCGAATTTTTTTTTACGTTCCCAACGGAGACCAATGCTTCTCGAGAAACCACAGAGAGATCTAGGAGCTTAAACCGTTATTTTTTTTTTACGTGAACACGTCTTTAAAATTGCTTCCACAGTGGGAGGCAATTCAAAAAACTGAATGATGAGCTGACGTCGAATTTTTTTTTACGTTCCCAACGGAGACCAATGCTTCTCGAGAAACCACAGAGAGATCTAGGAGCTTAAACCGTTATTTTTTTTTACGTGAACACGTTTTTTAATTGCTTCCACAGTGGGAGGCAATTCAAAAAACTGAATGATGAGCTGACGTCGAATTTTTTTTTACGTTCCCAACGGAGACGAGTGCTGCTCGAGAAACTACAGAGAGATCTAGGAGCTTAAACCGTTATTTTTTTTTTACGTGAACACGTCTTTAAAATTGCTTCCACAGTGGGAGGCAATTCAAAAAACTGAATGATGAGCTGACGGCGAAAAAGACTTTTTTTTTTTACGTTCCCAACGGAGACCAATGCTTCTCGAGAAACCACAGAGAGATCTAGGAGCTTAAACCGTTATTTTTTTTTTGACGTGAACACGTCTTTAAAATTGCTTCCACAGTGGGAGGCAATTCAAAAAAACTGAATGATGAGCTGACGTCGAATTTTTTTTTACGTTCCCAACGGAGACCAATGCTTCTCGAGAAACCACAGAGAGATCTAGGAGCTTAAACCGTTATTTTTTTTTGACGTGAACACGTCTTTAAAATTGCTTCCACAGTGGGAGGCAATTCAAAAAACTGAATGATGAGCTGACGTCGAATTTTTTTTTACGTTCCCAACGGAGACCAATGCTTCTCGAGAAACCACAGAGAGATCTAGGAGCTTAAACCGTTATTTTTTTTTGACGTGAACACGTCTTTAAAATTGCTTCCACAGTGGGAGGCAATTCAAAAAACTGAATGATGAGCTGACGTCGAATTTTTTTTTACGTTCCCAACGGAGACCAATGCTTCTCGAGAAACCACAGAGAGATCTAGGAGCTTAAACCGTTATTTTTTTTTGACGTGAACACGTCTTTAAAATTGCTTCCACAGTGGGAGGCAATTCAAAAAACTGAATGATGAGCTGACGTCGAATTTTTTTTTACGTTCCCAACGGAGACCAATGCTTCTCGAGAAACCACAGAGAGATCTAGGAGCTTAAACCGTTATTTTTTTTTGACGTGAACACGTCTTTAAAATTGCTTCCACAGTGGGAGGCAATTCAAAAAACTGAATGATGAGCTGACGTCGAATTTTTTTTTACGTTCCCAACGGAGACCAATGCTTCTCGAGAAACCACAGAGAGATCTAGGAGCTTAAACCGTTATTTTTTTTTGACGTGAACACGTCTTTAAAATTGCTTCCACAGTGGGAGGCAATTCAAAAAACTGAATGATGAGCTGACGTCGAATTTTTTTTTACGTTCCCAACGGAGACCAATGCTTCTCGAGAAACCACAGAGAGATCTAGGAGCTTAAACCGTTATTTTTTTTTGACGTGAACACGTCTTTAAAATTGCTTCCACAGTGGGAGGCAATTCAAAAAACTGAATGATGAGCTGACGTCGAATTTTTTTTTACGTTCCCAACGTAGACCAATGCTTCTCGAGAAACCACAGAGAGATCTAGGAGCTTAAACCGTTATTTTTTTTTTACGTGAACACGTCTTTAAAATTGCTTCCACAGTGGGAGGCAATTCAAAAAACTGAATGATGAGCTGACGTCGAATTTTTTTTTACGTTCCCAACGGAGACGAGTGCTGCTCGAGAAACTACAGAGAGATCTAGGAGCTTAAACCGTTATTTTTTTTTTACGTGAACACGTCTTTAAAATTGCTTCCACAGTGGGAGGCAATTCAAAAAACTGAATGATGAGCTGACGGCGAAAAAGACTTTTTTTTTTACGTTCCCAACGGAGACCAATGCTTCTCGAGAAACCACAGAGAGATCTAGGAGCTTAAACCGTTATTTTTTTTTACGTGAACACGTCTTTAAAATTGCTTCCACAGTGGGAGGCAATTCAAAAAAACTGAATGATGAGCTGACGTCGAATTTTTTTTTACGTTCCCAACGGAGACCAATGCTTCTCGAGAAACCACAGAGAGATCTAGGAGCTTAAACCGTTATTTTTTTTTACGTGAACACGTTTTAAAATTGCTTCCACAGTGGGAGGCAATTCAAAAAAACTGAATGATGAGCTGACGTCGAATTTTTTTTTACGTTCCCAACGGAGACCAATGCTTCTCGAGAAACCACAGAGAGATCTAGGAGCTTAAACCGTTATTTTTTTTTGACGTGAACACGTCTTTAAAATTGCTTCCACAGTGGGAGGCAATTCAAAAAACTGAATGATGAGCTGACGTCGAATTTTTTTTTACGTTCCCAACGGAGACCAATGCTTCTCGAGAAACCACAGAGAGATCTAGGAGCTTAAACCGTTATTTTTTTTTGACGTGAACACGTCTTTAAAATTGCTTCCACAGTGGGAGGCATTTCATTAAACTGAATGATGAGCTGACGTCGAATTTTTTTTACGTTCCCAACGGAGACCAATGCTTCTCGAGAAACCACAGAGAGATCTAGGAGCTTAAACCGTTATTTTTTTTTGACGTAAACACGTCTTTAAAATTGCTTCCACAGTGGGAGGCAATTCAAAAAAACTGAATGATGAGCTGACGTCGAATTTTTTTTTACGTTCCCAACGGAGACCAATGCTTCTCGAGAAACCACAGAGAGATCTAGGAGCTTAAACCGTTATTTTTTTTTGACGTGAACACGTCTTTAAAATTGCTTCCACAGTGGGAGGCAATTCAAAAAACTGAATGATGAGCTGACGTCGAATTTTTTTTTACGTTCCCAACGGAGACCAATGCTTCTCGAGAAACCACAGAGAGATCTAGGAGCTTAAACCGTTATTTTTTTTTGACGTGAACACGTCTTTAAAATTGCTTCCACAGTGGGAGGCAATTCAAAAAACTGAATGATGAGCTGACGTCGAATTTTTTTTTACGTTCCCAACGGAGACCAATGCTTCTCGAGAAACCACAGAGAGATCTAGGAGCTTAAACCGTTATTTTTTTTTGACGTGAACACGTCTTTAAAATTGCTTCCACAGTGGGAGGCAATTCAAAAAACTGAATGATGAGCTGACGTCGAATTTTTTTTTACGTTCCCAACGGAGACCAATGCTTCTCGAGAAACCACAGAGAGATCTAGGAGCTTAAACCGTTATTTTTTTTTGACGTGAACACGTCTTTAAAATTGCTTCCACAGTGGGAGGCAATTCAAAAAACTGAATGATGAGCTGACGTCGAATTTTTTTTTACGTTCCCAACGGAGACCAATGCTTCTCGAGAAACCACAGAGAGATCTAGGAGCTTAAACCGTTATTTTTTTTTGACGTGAACACGTCTTTAAAATTGCTTCCACAGTGGGAGGCAATTCAAAAAACTGAATGATGAGCTGACGTCGAATTTTTTTTTACGTTCCCAACGGAGACCAATGCTTCTCGAGAAACCACAGAGAGATCTAGGAGCTTAAACCGTTATTTTTTTTTGACGTGAACACGTCTTTAAAATTGCTTCCACAGTGGGAGGCAATTCAAAAAACTGAATGATGAGCTGACGTCGAATTTTTTTTTACGTTCCCAACGTAGACCAATGCTTCTCGAGAAACCACAGAGAGATCTAGGAGCTTAAACCGTTATTTTTTTTTTACGTGAACACGTCTTTAAAATTGCTTCCACAGTGGGAGGCAATTCAAAAAACTGAATGATGAGCTGACGTCGAATTTTTTTTTACGTTCCCAACGGAGACGAGTGCTGCTCGAGAAACTACAGAGAGATCTAGGAGCTTAAACCGTTATTTTTTTTTTTACGTGAACACGTCTTTAAAATTGCTTCCACAGTGGGAGGCAATTCAAAAAACTGAATGATGAGCTGACGTCGAATTTTTTTTTACGTTCCCAACGGAGACGAGTGCTGCTCGAGAAACTACAGAGAGATCTAGGAGCTTAAACCGTTATTTTTTTTTTACGTGAACACGTCTTTAAAATTGCTTCCACAGTGGGAGGCAATTCAAAAAACTGAATGATGAGCTGACGGCGAAAAAGACTTTTTTTTTTACGTTCCCAACGGAGACCAATGCTTCTCGAGAAACCACAGAGAGATCTAGGAGCTTAAACCGTTATTTTTTTTTACGTGAACACGTCTTTAAAATTGCTTCCACAGTGGGAGGCAATTCAAAAAAACTGAATGATGAGCTGACGTCGAATTTTTTTTTACGTTCCCAACGGAGACCAATGCTTCTCGAGAAACCACAGAGAGATCTAGGAGCTTAAACCGTTATTTTTTTTTACGTGAACACGTCTTTAAAATTGCTTCCACAGTGGGAGGCAATTCAAAAAAACTGAATGATGAGCTGACGTCGAATTTTTTTTTACGTTCCCAACGGAGACCAATGCTTCTCGAGAAACCACAGAGAGATCTAGGAGCTTAAACCGTTATTTTTTTTTACGTGAACACGTTTTAAAATTGCTTCCACAGTGGGAGGCAATTCAAAAAAACTGAATGATGAGCTGACGTCGAATTTTTTTTTACGTTCCCAACGGAGACCAATGCTTCTCGAGAAACCACAGAGAGATCTAGGAGCTTAAACCGTTATTTTTTTTTGACGTGAACACGTCTTTAAAATTGCTTCCACAGTGGGAGGCAATTCAAAAAACTGAATGATGAGCTGACGTCGAATTTTTTTTTACGTTCCCAACGGAGACCAATGCTTCTCGAGAAACCACAGAGAGATCTAGGAGCTTAAACCGTTATTTTTTTTTGACGTGAACACGTCTTTAAAATTGCTTCCACAGTGGGAGGCATTTCATAAAACTGAATGATGAGCTGACGTCGAATTTTTTTTACGTTCCCAACGGAGACCAATGCTTCTCGAGAAACCACAGAGAGATCTAGGAGCTTAAACCGTTATTTTTTTTTTGACGTGAACACGTCTTTAAAATTGCTTCCACAGTGGGAGGCAATTCAAAAAAACTGAATGATGAGCTGACGTCGAATTTTTTTTTACGTTCCCAACGGAGACCAATGCTTCTCGAGAAACCACAGAGAGATCTAGGAGCTTAAACCGTTATTTTTTTTTGACGTGAACACGTCTTTAAAATTGCTTCCACAGTGGGAGGCAATTCAAAAAACTGAATGATGAGCTGACGTCGAATTTTTTTTTACGTTCCCAACGGAGACCAATGCTTCTCGAGAAACCACAGAGAGATCTAGGAGCTTAAACCGTTATTTTTTTTTGACGTGAACACGTCTTTAAAATTGCTTCCACAGTGGGAGGCAATTCAAAAAACTGAATGATGAGCTGACGTCGAATTTTTTTTTACGTTCCCAACGGAGACCAATGCTTCTCGAGAAACCACAGAGAGATCTAGGAGCTTAAACCGTTATTTTTTTTTGACGTGAACACGTCTTTAAAATTGCTTCCACAGTGGGAGGCAATTCAAAAAACTGAATGATGAGCTGACGTCGAATTTTTTTTTACGTTCCCAACGGAGACCAATGCTTCTCGAGAAACCACAGAGAGATCTAGGAGCTTAAACCGTTATTTTTTTTTGACGTGAACACGTCTTTAAAATTGCTTCCACAGTGGGAGGCAATTCAAAAAACTGAATGATGAGCTGACGTCGAATTTTTTTTTACGTTCCCAACGGAGACCAATGCTTCTCGAGAAACCACAGAGAGATCTAGGAGCTTAAACCGTTATTTTTTTTTGACGTGAACACGTCTTTAAAATTGCTTCCACAGTGGGAGGCAATTCAAAAAACTGAATGATGAGCTGACGTCGAATTTTTTTTTACGTTCCCAACGGAGACCAATGCTTCTCGAGAAACCACAGAGAGATCTAGGAGCTTAAACCGTTATTTTTTTTTGACGTGAACACGTCTTTAAAATTGCTTCCACAGTGGGAGGCAATTCAAAAAACTGAATGATGAGCTGACGTCGAATTTTTTTTTACGTTCCCAACGTAGACCAATGCTTCTCGAGAAACCACAGAGAGATCTAGGAGCTTAAACCGTTATTTTTTTTTTACGTGAACACGTCTTTAAAATTGCTTCCACAGTGGGAGGCAATTCAAAAAACTGAATGATGAGCTGACGTCGAATTTTTTTTTACGTTCCCAACGGAGACGAGTGCTGCTCGAGAAACTACAGAGAGATCTAGGAGCTTAAACCGTTATTTTTTTTTTACGTGAACACGTCTTTAAAATTGCTTCCACAGTGGGAGGCAATTCAAAAAACTGAATGATGAGCTGACGGCGAAAAAGACTTTTTTTTTTACGTTCCCAACGGAGACCAATGCTTCTCGAGAAACCACAGAGAGATCTAGGAGCTTAAACCGTTATTTTTTTTTACGTGAACACGTCTTTAAAATTGCTTCCACAGTGGGAGGCAATTCAAAAAAACTGAATGATGAGCTGACGTCGAATTTTTTTTTACGTTCCCAACGGAGACCAATGCTTCTCGAGAAACCACAGAGAGATCTAGGAGCTTAAACCGTTATTTTTTTTACGTGAACACGTCTTTAAAATTGCTTCCACAGTGGGAGGCAATTCAAAAAAACTGAATGATGAGCTGACGTCGAATTTTTTTTTACGTTCCCAACGGAGACCAATGCTTCTCGAGAAACCACAGAGAGATCTAGGAGCTTAAACCGTTATTTTTTTTTACGTGAACACGTCTTTAAAATTGCTTCCACAGTGGGAGGCAATTCAAAAAAACTGAATGATGAGCTGACGTCGAATTTTTTTTTACGTTCCCAACGGAGACCAATGCTTCTCGAGAAACCACAGAGAGATCTAGGAGCTTAAACCGTTATTTTTTTTTGACGTGAACACGTCTTTAAAATTGCTTCCACAGTGGGAGGCAATTCAAAAAACTGAATGATGAGCTGACGTGGAATTTTTTTTTACGTTCCCAACGGAGACCAATGCTTCTCGAGAAACCACAGAGAGATCTAGGAGCTTAAACCGTTATTTTTTTTTGACGTGAACACGTCTTTAAAATTGCTTCCACAGTGGGAGGCAATTCAAAAAACTGAATGATGAGCTGACGTCGAATTTTTTTTTACGTTCCCAACGGAGACCAATGCTTCTCGAGAAACCACAGAGAGATCTAGGAGCTTAAACCGTTATTTTTTTTTGACGTGAACACGTTTTTAAAATTGCTTCCACAGTGGGAGGCAATTCAAAAAACTGAATGATGAGCTGACGTCGAATTTTTTTTTACGTTCCCAACGGAGACCAATGCTTCTCGAGAAACCACAGAGAGATCTAGGAGCTTAAACCGTTATTTTTTTTTGACGTGAACACGTCTTTAAAATTGCTTCCACAGTGGGAGGCAATTCAAAAAACTGAATGATGAGCTGACGTCGAATTTTTTTTTACGTTCCCAACGGAGACCAATGCTTCTCGAGAAACCACAGAGAGATCTAGGAGCTTAAACCGTTATTTTTTTTTACGTGAACACGTCTTTAAAATTGCTTCCACAGTGGGAGGCAATTCAAAAAAACTGAATGATGAGCTGACGTCGAATTTTTTTTTACGTTCCCAACGGAGACCAATGCTTCTCGAGAAACCACAGAGAGATCTAGGAGCTTAAACCGTTATTTTTTTTTACGTGAACACGTCTTTAAAATTGCTTCCACAGTGGGAGGCAATTCAAAAAACTGAATGATGAGCTGACGTCGAATTTTTTTTTACGTTCCCAACGGAGACGAGTGCTGCTCGAGAAACTACAGAGAGATCTAGGAGCTTAAACCGTTATTTTTTTTTTTACGTGAACACGTCTTTAAAATTGCTTCCACAGTGGGAGGCAATTCAAAAAACTGAATGATGAGCTGACGTCGAATTTTTTTTTACGTTCCCAACGGAGACCAATGCTTCTCGAGAGACCACAGAGAGATCTAGGAGCTTAAACCGTTATTTTTTTTTGACGTGAACACGTCTTTAAAATTGCTTCCACAGTGGGAGGCAATTCAAAAAACTGAATGATGAGCTGACGTCGAATTTTTTTTTACGTTCCCAACGGAGACCAATGCTTCTCGAGAAACCACAGAGAGATCTAGGAGCTTAAACCGTTATTTTTTTTTTACGTGAACACGTCTTTAAAATTGCTTCCACAGTGGGAGGCAATTCAAAAAACTGAATGATGAGCTGACGTCGAATTTTTTTTTACGTTCCCAACGGAGACCAATGCTTCTCGAGAAACCACAGAGAGATCTAGGAGCTTAAACCGTTATTTTTTTTTACGTGAACACGTCTTTAAAATTGCTTCCACAGTGGGAGGCAATTCAAAAAACTGAATGATGAGCTGACGTCGAATTTTTTTTTACGTTCCCATCGGAGACGAGTGCTGCTCGAGAAACTACAGAGAGATCTAGGAGCTTAAACCGTTATTTTTTTTTTACGTGAACACGTCTTTAAAATTGCTTCCACAGTGGGAGGCAATTCAAAAAACTGAATGATGAGCTGACGTCGAATTTTTTTTTACGTTCCCAACGGAGACCAATGCTTCTCGAGAAACCACAGAGAGATCTAGGAGCTTAAACCGTTATTTTTTTTTGACGTGAACACGTCTTTAAAATTGCTTCCACAGTGGGAGGCAATTCAAAAAACTGAATGATGAGCTGACGTCGAATTTTTTTTTACGTTCCCAACGGAGACCAATGCTTCTCGAGAAACCACAGAGAGATCTAGGAGCTTAAACCGTTATTTTTTTTTTACGTGAACACGTCTTTAAAATTGCTTCCACAGTGGGAGGCAATTCAAAAAACTGAATGATGAGCTGACGTCGAATTTTTTTTTACATTCCCAACGGAGACCAATGCTTCTCGAGAAACCACAGAGAGATCTAGGAGCTTAAACCGTTATTTTTTTTTTACGTGAACACGTCTTTAAAATTGCTTCCACAGTGGGAGGCAATTCAAAAAACTGAATGATGAGCTGACGTCG
This sequence comes from Bacillus rossius redtenbacheri, assembly GCF_032445375.1. Classification (NCBI taxonomy): domain Eukaryota; kingdom Metazoa; phylum Arthropoda; class Insecta; order Phasmatodea; family Bacillidae; genus Bacillus; species Bacillus rossius. The sequence continues at coordinate 17,313,329 of NC_086345.1, forward strand.
AATTTTTTTTTACGTTCCCAACGGAGACCAATGCTTCTCGAGAAACCACAGAGAGATCTAGGACCTTAACCGTTATTTTTTTTTACGTGAACACATCTTTAAAATTGCTTCCACAGTGGGAGGCAATTCAAAAAAACTGAATGATGAGCTGACGTCGAATTTTTTTTTACGTTCCCAACGGAGACCAATGCTTCTCGAGAAACCACAGAGAGATCTAGGAGCTTAAACCGTTATTTTTTTTTACGTGAACACGTCTTTAAAATTGCTTCCACAGTGGGAGGCAATTCAAAAAACTGAATGATGAGCTGACGTCGAATTTTTTTTTACGTTCCCAACGGGAGACGAGTGCTGCTCGAGAAACTACACAGAGATCTAGGAGCTTAAACCGTTATTTTTTTTTTACGTGAACACGTCTTTAAAATTGCTTCCACAGTGGGAGGCAATTCAAAAAACTGAATGATGAGCTGACGTCGAATTTTTTTTTACGTTCCCAACGGAGACGAGTGCTGCTCGAGAAACTACAGAGAGATCTAGGAGCTTAAACCGTTATTTTTTTTTGACGTGAACACGTCTTTAAAATTGCTTCCACAGTGGGAGGCAATTCAAAAAACTGAATGATGAGCTGACGTCGAATTTTTTTTTACGTTCCCAACGGAGACCAATGCTTCTCGAGAAACCACAGAGAGATCTAGGAGCTTAAACCGTTATTTTTTTTTGACGTGAACACGTCTTTAAAATTGCTTCCACAGTGGGAGGCAATTCAAAAAACTGAATGATGAGCTGACGTCGAATTTTTTTTTACGTTCCCAACGGAGACCAATGCTTCTCGAGAAACCACAGAGAGATCTAGGAGCTTAAACCGTTATTTTTTTTGACGTGAACACGTCTTTAAAATTGCTTCCACAGTGGGAGGCAATTCAAAAAACTGAATGATGAGCTGACGTCGAATTTTTTTTTACGTTCCCAACGGAGACCAATGCTTCTCGAGAAACCACAGAGAGATCTAGGAGCTTAAACCGTTATTTTTTTTTGACGTGAACACGTCTTTAAAATTGCTTCCACAGTGGGAGGCAATTCAAAAAACTGAATGATGAGCTGACGTCGAATTTTTTTTTACGTTCCCAACGGAGACCAATGCTTCTCGAGAAACCACAGAGAGATCTAGGAGCTTAAACCGTTATTTTTTTTTGACGTGAACACGTCTTTAAAATTGCTTCCACAGTGGGAGGCAATTCAAAAAACTGAATGATGAGCTGACGTCGAATTTTTTTTTACGTTCCCAACGGAGACCAATGCTTCTCGAGAAACCACAGAGAGATCTAGGAGCTTAAACCGTTATTTTTTTTGACGTGAACACGTCTTTAAAATTGCTTCCACAGTGGGAGGCAATTCAAAAAACTGAATGATGAGCTGACGTCGAATTTTTTTTTGCGTTCCCAACGGAGACCAATGCTTCTCGAGAAACCACAGAGTGATCTAGGAGCTTAAACCGTTATTTTTTTTTGACGTGAACACGTCTTTAAAATTGCTTCCACAGTGGGAGGCAATTCAAAAAACTGAATGATGAGCTGACGTCGAATTTTTTTTTACGTTCCCAACGGAGACCAATGCTTCTCGAGAAACCACAGAGAGATCTAGGAGCTTAAACCGTTATTTTTTTTTGACGTGAACACGTCTTTAAAATTGCTTCCACAGTGGGAGGCAATTCAAAAAACTGAATGATGAGCTGACGTCGAATTTTTTTTTACGTTCCCAACGGAGACCAATGCTTCTCGAGAAACCACAGAGAGATCTAGGAGCTTAAACCGTTATTTTTTTTTGACGTGAACACGTCTTTAAAATTGCTTCCACAGTGGGAGGCAATTCAAAAAACTGAATGATGAGCTGACGTCGAATTTTTTTTTACGTTCCCAACGGAGACCAATGCTTCTCGAGAAACCACAGAGAGATCTAGGAGCTTAAACCGTTATTTTTTTTTGACGTGAACACGTCTTTAAAATTGCTTCCACAGTGGGAGGCAATTCAAAAAACTGAATGATGAGCTGACGTCGAATTTTTTTTTACGTTCCCAACGGAGACCAATGCTTCTCGAGAAACCACAGAGAGATCTAGGAGCTTAAACCGTTATTTTTTTTTGACGTGAACACGTCTTTAAAATTGCTTCCACAGTGGGAGGCAATTCAAAAAACTGAATGATGAGCTGACGTCGAATTTTTTTTTACGTTCCCAATGGAGACCAATGCTTCTCGAGAAACCACAGAGAGATCTAGGAGCTTAAACCGTTATTTTTTTTTGACGTGAACACGTCTTTAAAATTGCTTCCACAGTGGGAGGCAATTCAAAAAACTGAATGATGAGCTGACGTCGAATTTTTTTTTACGTTCCCAACGGAGACCAATGCTTCTCGAGAAACCACAGAGAGATCTAGGAGCTTAAACCGTTATTTTTTTTTGACGTGAACACGTCTTTAAAATTGCTTCCACAGTGGGAGGCAATTCAAAAAACTGAATGATGAGCTGACGTCGAATTTTTTTTTACGTTCCCAACGGAGACCAATGCTTCTCGAGAAACCACAGAGAGATCTAGGAGCTTAAACCGTTATTTTTTTTTGACGTGAACACGTCTTTAAAATTGCTTCCACAGTGGGAGGCAATTCAAAAAACTGAATGATGAGCTGACGTCGAATTTTTTTTTTACGTTCCCAACGGAGACCAATGCTTCTCGAGAAACTACAGAGAGACCTAGGAGCTTAAACCGTTATTTTTTTTTGACGTGAACACGTCTTTAAAATTGCTTCCACAGTGGGAGGAAATTAAAAAAAAACCGAATGATAACAGTTTTGTGTTTCAGCTACATATCTATCATTAGAGACTGGAAAAATTCGCGAGTTCAATGACCTTCAGGATACACTCCATGATCATCTACCTACTTGGGCAAACGACGCCTGTTCATTGGGTACTGAATTTTGAGACGTCTCAAGTTGGTAACTTGTGATTGGATACTTCTTTGATTGGTGGTCTCTGATTGGCCGAGAGTCCTACATATTAACAGTGAGCCAATAGCAGAAGCAGCACAACGCTATAACTATTTGAATTTTAACATATCACGAAATGAATCCACGAATTTTTCTGGTCTCTATCTATCATCTCCATCCGAAATTTAATTACACAGCTGGATAGCTAAAGGATAGAAGAATTCGTCACGCTAAGTGAGGAACTGTGAAGGGGGAAGCGCCGCCATTTTGAGGTCATTTTTTCATTGGTTTCGAGATTTCCATTTAGTATAACTTTTGACTCGGAGAAGCTACGACGTTCGCTTGAGTTTCAATAGTCAGCTCTCGTCAAAATCTATCGATTGCATGTATAAAACATTAATGTAAAATAGTTACAGTAAATATATATATTGTGTTAAAATAAAAAAATATCGTATTTTATATTTTGTATAGAAAATATTACCTGTTACGTACACGTATTCACTTACAACACACGGCCGTGTCCATGACACAGCCACACTCCATTTTTTTTTTGTTGTAAGTGGAACAGAAATACTGAGGTAAAATCACAGACATTTGTAAACTTAAAACAACTGAAACACTACTAAATAATGTTCGCAGTAACACTGGGTTCGGATTCTCTACCGGACATTTTTGTTGTCAATTTTTCTCCATGATCTGCGCCGCCACCCAAAAGACGTTGATAAAGAGCGACCTTACAAAAAAAAAGTCCCATTTTCAGCACTTGCGCTATCAGTATGCTCGGGTATTAGAATTCCCCTCCCCCCCCACACATCCACCTTTTTCCACCACCCCAAAATTTCTCTTTTTCCTAGGTATACACTTCCTTGAAAGATCCAGTCGATCGTCTGTCTGTAAACGATCCAATCGAGAAGTTTAAATTTTCTTTTTTTTTTTTCTATGTCGGTCGGGAAACACACAATGTTACCTCGCGCGAAAGAAGGTGCGTGAGTGAGTGGTTGAACGGTAAGAAAAAAAAAAAGTAAAAAAATGGATGCAGGAGGAGGGAGGGTGGGGGTTGGTTTCCACCCCCAACCTTTAAGGGAACCGGGGAATGTATAAAATATTGGTTAGAGAAGGGGGAGCTTCGTCCAGCCAGGCGTATTTATCCAGTATATCAATAACGTCCACGTTCACCCCCCCCCCCCCTACTTTTTTTCTTCTTTCCTTGGCCTCTTGGGACTTTGCTGTACCGCCGGTTCGAAAAGTGATGGCGGGGGGGGGGGGGGAGGTTGGGGGGACTGTAGGCTAGCCACTTTTCTTCCAAGTGCGCAGTGCTGAATAGAAGCCGCTGCTGAATAGGTTTGCGTTTTATATTTCCAAAAGAAGAAGAAGAATAAGAAAAAAGGATGATTGCTCTCCAAGCGCGTTTAGAACTAAAACAACTTCGCAGATAGAGGAATACGGGAATTTGCTGAGATAAGCCTACGCGAAAATATTTTAAACGCGTGTAATTCATAAGTTGGAAACAGATCCTATTCACGACCAAGCTTTCACAGCTTCGACCGCCTAGACGAGCAGAGATGCCATCCTAAAAAAAAAGCACATTTCACTGAATTTTATGTAACTGTTAAGTTCCAGATTAACTAAATATGCATCACTGAAGCATCGCTTCGCTAAACGTTTGAGTGAGAGTGAAGAGTGGGGCGCTCAATATTCGCCTTATTTCCCTCTTCACCATTGAACGTTCTATTACAGAGCGTTGCATTTTTCGTTACGCTCTGGCTTACCCTACCGGTAAAAAAAATTTCACTTAGAAAACACGCTTATGATTTCACCTTCCTGTTCGCGTATGTGTGCATATGTGTGTGTGTGTGTGTGTGTGTGTGTGTGCGCGCGCGCGCGTCATTTCGTAGTTAAAGAATTTGTTTTAGTAATTATATTACATTTAACGCCCTTCACTTAACTAATATCTATAGTTGAAATGAGGATTTTTCGAATTTTTCCAAAAGTTTTGTTTTGTAAATAATGCCCGATTAACACCATTTCTTATTTACAATAATCGTTTAGTACAAGTAACTTCAGTTAAATTTTAAGGCACAAATAGTTTGTTGCTAATCAAGAACCTGAGTACGTACTATCAACTCTTCAGGTACAAGGAAACAAATTCTTATCTTCAGGAAAGCTTGAACTACCTTATCAACTATGAGCAGAACGCGAAAGCCTATTTATAATTTATTATTATCTATCAAGTGCCCGACTTGTAGGCCTACATAGGCAACCCAACAGTACGTACTTGCTTAGCGGTCGAGTGCAATCATCAGGAGACAGACGGCATTACTGCACACAGTGCTGTGGTCTTTACAGTGAGTGTTCCCACTCTCTTAGTAGACAAATTCCCTGAGTTTTTACCTGTTTTCACTGTCCAGAATAATTCTCTCTCCCTGTATCATAAATTCAGACAGTATAAACATATCAAACAACGTATAAATAACTATTAAAACTCATTTTTAAATCACATCATATATAAAAAAAAACAAGACGTATGTTTTCCCAATTAATACACAGTTTGAACTGTTATTTCCATCAATCCCACCTCCCTGTAAACATGAGATTTTGAAGGGAAAAACCACACTTAATTTACCGTTACTACCCCTAGAGCAGTATTTTCATTTTGGTACTTATTGATGAAATTTACCAAACTCGACGTTCAGGTTAAGAGATAATTAGCCGCCTGTATTTTATTTTAATAAATGTACACTCTATCAAAATATCTACATGATATTTTGAAAAACCACCCCCGTCTACCTTACAACTTGATCAAATTTTGCACACTTTTCGTTCCAAATTGGAGGAAAATTATGGTCTGCATCTGATTCTTTTTGTTATAAAAGAATCTGTTAACTGAATACATGAGATTACAAAAAATAATACCTCATCCCCTTTCCCAACTCACAAAAGAGAATTTTTCGTTCCTTGAAGAAATGTTTTACACCTGACGTTAAACATAACTACCCACAGTTCGTTTTACTAACCCTTAAAGAATAATTTTGTCTCGCCTTGGTAATTTTTTTTACAATTGGCGTATACATTAAGAAATTACTGTCTACATACGATTTAAAAAAAAAAAACCTTCATACTCAGGTTTAGCTCAGCCAACGCCAGGAACTTCAACTAGATTGTAATAAAAATGTTGCGCAGCTCTCATTTCAAAGTCGTAACCACCATTTCGACGCACTTTAGAACATAAGTCTTATTTATATATTTTTCCAACTTACTTTGTGAGATGAACCTGCTGCCAGAGATAGATAGATAGATAGATAGATAGATAGATAGATAGATAGATAGATAGATAGAGAGAGCAAAAAAGAGAGAGATAGAGAGAGTCGGTCAATTTAAGACTTATCCTGTTTTATAACAAAATATATTTAGTAGTGGATATTAAAAATTTTTTTCGGTGCTTTTGATAAAGCCAAACTTTAAATGTGGGTTTCACCCACTATTTATTACTTTATTTTTTTGTTTTATTTATCTAAGTTAGAAACCATGTTATTCAGTTGTGAAAACACAGAGAATGAACTTAATAGTGGATGCTTATTTTAATTACCAATATTTTCATTACCTTTTACTAATGACGCATTGCATACAGCTTATTCCTGCAATATTTAGGTTTTTTTTTAAATCTGGAGTGTGGAATGCATAACACACTGTTATATTTTTTTTTGTAAAAATCTGTAAAACTACATATATATTTGTACATTTACATGAATACAACTATATACCTAAAAAATAGTGTTCGCAGTCAACATTGGGTTCGGGTGCTTAACCGGGCATTTATTCTTTGTGCTGTCCCAGAAACTCATATAGTTTAAGTTATTTGTAAACCGTTCCCTGAATAGCTTTCCAGTAATATAGGCCTATGTGCACATTAATAAGCATGTTTTATATAAAATAAAGTCAAATCATTGACTATTCGATTATATTTTCCGTGGTTTTGAGATACATGCTATGAATTTCGTCGGTCGAATTCAGAATCAGGCTGTACGGCGCATTTTTCGTGAAATAATCTGATCGCTCGTTAGACTGCAACATGGTATGCCATTGATCCCTTGTGATTGGCGGCCGTCTGCGAGAGAAGACATCGCCCTGTCTGGCCGGGCCATTCAGGACGAGTTTGCTTCCGTATACTTGGATGGCTGCGATTGGTGCGCTGGCAGTAGAGATGCGCCTGAAATAAACCCAGCCGACCACGAAACAACGGAAAATGCTACAGATAGAGACCTGAAAAATTCGCCGGTTCATTACGTGCTATGCTAAAATTCAAATAATTGTACCTTTAGTGCTGCTTCTGCCATTGGTCCACCTGTTAATCTGGAGGACTGAGGGGCCAATTAGAGACCCTCACTCGTAGAAGTGTCGAATCACAGAGGCCACCCAGTCGTGACGACTCACAAGTCAGTAGCCAACCAACAGTTGTCATTTGCTCGAGTGTGTAGAGGATATTGGATTCTATCCTGGAGGTCATTGAACCCGCGAATTTTTCCGGCCTCTAGCTATAGAGTTTTTTTTTTTTAACTCACAGCTTGTCGGAAATTTTATTTTTCGCAAAAATAACATGACCCTACGTATTGTTTTTTTTTTTTTTAATGCTGCTGTCAAACCGCCAGCTCAGACCTCGTCCGCGGGTAGCTGAACAATGGCGGAAGGGATGGGGGTGGAGGGAGGTGAGGAACAATGGGCGCGCGTGTCCGCGCATGCGCGCATTGTGGGACGCGCGCTTCGAAAGCGAGGCGGGTCCCTCGGTTGTGTGACCTGGTGACACGGCTTCCCAGCCGCACGACGCACGATTAAACCCGGCTTCGACTCTCCCCCCCACCCCCCTCCTCCAGAGACCTCACGTGGTGTCGCCGAGGCGTGTCTGCGACTCGAAATTAATATTTCGTGTGCTTGCATTAAAAAAAAAAATGTGCGCGTGGAGTCCACTCAACACAGCAGTGAAACTCGTTGCTTTTTATTAGGTTCATTACGTGCTATGCTAAAATTCAAATAATTATACCTTAGTGCTGCTTCTGCCATTGGTCCGCTGTTAATCTGGAGGACTGAGGGCCAATTATAGACCCTCACTCGTAGAAGTGTCGAATCACAGGCCACCCAGTCGTGACGACTCACAAGTCAGCAGCCAATGAACAGTTGGCATTTGCCCGAGTGTGTAAAGATATTGGAGTCCATCCTAAAGGTCATTGAACCCGCGAATTTTTCCGGTCTCTATTGATTAGGTATAGATAGTAATAAAGTAGCTTGGCTTCTGGATTGAGCCGTGTCCTTGGCGAATAATTCACCGACGTTTCGGTTGACATTGCAGTCGCCATCATCAGGGAGCAAGTTACCTAGGTACCTACCTTTCGTCCTCTGGAGGATGGTCACCGTCCGAATCGATGGGCCACACCATGATTGACCAAGTTATACCTAGGTAACTGCTCCCTGATGATGGCGACTGCAATGTCGACCGAAACGTCGGTGAATTATTCGCCAAGAGGACACGGCTACAACCCAGAAGCCAAGCTACTTCAGTCAATGGCCATGAAAATCTGCGAACATTATTAATATATAGAATTTTTTTTTCTCCATTTTCGATCAAACTATCCATATGAAAATGAAATATAATTATTATCTCAGTTGCACAAATCAGTAACTCTTTTCCACACGCATAAATAAATTGTAGATTCTTTGAATAAAATAACTACCGGTTCCCCCACCACGTACCTCTCTATTCCCCTCGTGCGATCGGAATTTTCGTAACGCTCGAAATTTTTTGTTCCCCTCAGTAAAGAAGTTCTGCTTGAAAAAATTTGAACGAATGATAATAAGTAACAATTTTACACAGGATTATCGAATATGCTTGACGGGATTATAAATAGCACAGGAATTTTTTTTTCCTGTACTTTTACAAAGGTTTCTTTAGAAACCAGTTACCAAGAAATAGTTTGTAATACCACACGCCATCTTAGACACACCTGTTTTTATGGCCTTCAAATTCACCATTTTGAAACTAATGCCAAATGGCAAAGATAATTATTACAGAAAGACTGATTAAAATCAGAAAGTGAATAAAATATGAGAAAAAAAAAATCCAATAGAAGCTGCTAGAAGATGAAGAAAGTATCATAATGCAATAGCCGTTACAAGGAAATATTTTTAAAAAATGTAGTCAAAAACCGCTTTAAAAAAATTATTTTGGAATCATTTCGGGGTGCCAACGGACATAACCCCCCCCCCCCCCCCCCACCAACGACCGTTTTTTCGACCATTTCTTGTGGAGAACCATCGTACCAAATGTCACGCCTCTAGGCCTTACTGTCTCCGAAAACTTCATAAAACCTCTCTCTTTTATTAATTTAGAATAAGATTGCTCTATCAGCCCGCTGGTGAAATCTGAGTTGCTACTAATAAAACTGATGTATTATTTTCAGCAATATTAACAAAATCCACACATGTTAATTTACATGTACACAGTCAATGTAATTCAATAATTTATTTTGTAAAGGCTTGGATATTATATCCTAGTCTACCCTTCACATTTGTTCTTCATTTTATTTTGCTTCTATGTTCGTGTTTGCCTATGTAAATGTTTTTATTTATTTATTGTATTTGTATATTGCCTGCCCATTTCGGACTACGCAGATACTGACTGCATCACCACTGCGTGAATATACCACGTAGGCCTGCGGTGAAATGTTGCAAAACCACACCATGGAAACAATTTTAAACGGCCGCGTTTTATGTGACTGATTTTTTTTAATCACAAAATTTTAGAAATTTATCAACCATCAACGCCAATTTCTGGCGTTGAAATATTACAATGGTGTGGAGGAAAAATTGACAACTTCATCCCAGCTTTGCATCTACTGACCATTCACGTACCAGGTTGCAGATTTGCGTTTTTTTTTTTTTTAAGCCGAGAGACCGCGAAAGATAAAGAAACTCACACGTGCTGAATAAAATGGTAATTAGTATTGTTGTTGTTTTTTTTTAATTCGTAAAGTGTGGCGCGCTTTAATAACGAGTTGTCTGGGTGGTTTTGTCAGGTGCGTGGCGATTATCACGACACGACACCGCAAGCTACGCACGCACTCACTCTTATACCGGAAGACGGGCGTACACGCTCACGTCTCGGCCTTATGCGTGCCGACGTGTTCTGCTCGCTGATCAGGTCTAGTCTCCCCCCCCCCACCACTCCTCCTTCAACCATCCCCTCCTACAACTATGCCACCGACAACCTAGCACGCGCGTGGTACCGTTAAGGCCCCTGTCTACCCGGGCACACACGCGGTGCGCAGAGCTTCAGGAAAAACAACGCGATCTCAAAACTATACGACATATCCCACTGGGGGTCTGCTTGCGGAAAGAATTTAAGAGTTCGCTGAGGGCCGAAAAAGTACTTTTGATTTCGGATTAAGTTTTTAAACTGTATTTTTAGAAGAGTTAAAAATGGCTAAAACCAATGGCGGCTCCGGGAAGACCTCTCGTGCAGGGGTCTCACACACAGGAGGATGCAGTTAACAATCATGACATTGCCCTTGGGATATTCACTAAATATATGGTCTCAAATACTGACATTTAGTAGCTATTTTCGTACGAATTTTGATTGAAAGAAGAGTTTAGCACACTAACGGAAGTATTTAAGTTAGCATTAATATTCCCTACAAAGAAATAAGAACTAAAATTTGGGCTCAGAAGGGGCTATCGCCCCCTGCGCCCTTCCTCTGGAGCCGCGCTTGGCTAAAACGCATGTTTTCAAAGTAATTTTTAGGCATGAAACAACCGGTACAGATTCTTGAAAGCACATAAGGGACTTGCATTACAGCTCTATCTTCATTTCTCCGCCGTGTAATGTTACGGTCACCGCTCAAGTTTCACAGTTATCCTGTGAAAACGAGAAGACTGCGAGTCAGTTCAGAGCCTTTCGCTTAGAGGCGATACCGCGCTAGAAAAACCAACGAGCGTCGCGCTTATCATCCCGCCTCACTAACACACACACCCCCCTGACGAGGCGGGCCCCGCTCACACTTTTTTTTTCTCGTCGTTACTACTCAGTAATTTTTTTTTTGAAAACGGAACAGAAATTTCACGTAAATATTAAAGATATATTTGTACGTTGACATGAAAATTCCTACCCGGGCATTTATGCTTTGTGTTGTCACAGTACCTGATTTGCAAACCGTTCCCTGAATAGTTTTCCAGTATCAACCGCGCAAATTAATAAGCATGATACGAAAAAAAAAATTTCAATTATTTAACATTCGATTATCTTCCCGTGGTTTAAAAAATTATGTTTGAATAAAACTTCAATTAATACTTATATAAAATAATGCTTTGGTATCATCTTGAAAAAAAAGTATTTCATGTATGCAAAAAACCACTGCCATGTATTGTTCAAAGTTACAGTATATTTCTTGTAGTGTTAAAGAATATTTACTATCAACTGGTTTTCGAAGGAGTCTTTTGTAGATATACCTACATAAAATTTTGTTCTGTGCAGTTTCGTAGGCGTCCGGTCGTGTTGAGGTGTGGGTGTGTGATTGAGTGAGTGTGTTTGTGTGTGTGTTTGCGTTTTTGTGTGTTAGTGTGTTTAGTGTGTTTTTGCGTGTGTTTTTGCGTGTGTTTTGGCGTGTGTTTTTGTGAGTGCATGTGTGTGGTTTTTTTAAAGGCAGGAGGAAAGGGGAAGGTCTGTTTGCTATCTGGACCACAGTAGCGCCGATGGGTCACCAAGTGACACAAGTAGGAAATGGATGGAAAGGGTGGATGCGCCGAGGTGTAAAAATAACGCGGCTGTAAAAAAAAACAACAGCAGGGTATCCATTGGTGGGGCCTTTGCGAGCTACATGGGGCCAAGGACCTAAAGCATGCGATTTTTGATATGTTGACATTTTAGCTCTCGGTGTACGGCGCTTTGTGGAAGTAATTATGTGAATGGAACGGAAATGTGTAACCACAGTGCCGCTATCTATGGCGGATGACGCGAAACAAATTCACAAAGACAAAGGGAAACCTTTTAAGAATTAACTGTTTGAAGAATTTTAACCAAGATGCAGCTATTCAATAAAATTCCTTGACGAAAATCAGGGTCATAGCAAGTGTTTGACATTTTTACCGAGCGATTTTTCGCGTTTAACGGAACCGTATCATTATATAGTTTTAAAATTTCTGTCTGCTAATAAAATGATTTCATAGTCGACGTGGCTGCTCCGGCAGCGAATTCTAGCGGCGGGTGCGGAAACCACGTGTGATGCGCGTCAGGAAATGTAGTTGAAAACACAATTTTCGTACATTTATCACGTTCGGAATTATTTTGAAGAATCCTACGTTGAATTTCTTGTCCGAGTTTTGTATTATAAGTGTATTTGTTCTGGCTCTCAACTCGTTTGGAGGACTCAGGACCGATGAAAAACACCTCGAACAAAGCTGTTACCGCGTCACAAGGCTACTTCCTGAGACGTCTCACAAGACTACTGCCTGAGACGTCTCACAATACCGCGGCCAATTAGTGGGTGCTGTTTTCCAGAATATATACAGAACTATGGAGTCTATCCTGGAGGTCATTTTCCCGTGCGTGCGAATCATATTTTTATTGGCCCATTGAAGTGTCAATCAGTCACTTATTCATAAAATAAAACGCGTGAGACATTAAACACAGCGTGTCAGAAGTTTAGCAAACGGTCAATTTTTTTACCTCCGCAAAAAGTCCACTAATTAATAGAGACTGGAAAAATTCGCGAGTTCAATGACCTTCAGGATAGACTCCATGATCCTCTACCTACTTGGGAAAACGGCGACTGTTGGTTGGGTGCTGAATTTTGAGGTGTCTCAAGTGGGTAACTCGTGATTGGAGACTTCTTTGACTGACGGTCTCTAATTGGCCAAGAGTCCTTTACATTAACAGTGAACCAGTAACAGAAGCAGCAAAACGGTATAATTATTTAGAATTTTATCATATATCACGAAATGAATCTGCGAATTTTTCCGGTCTCTTCTAATTAATTGTTTTCCTTCGGTGTTAATTCACACGGCAGTAAAAAACCAACGAAGAAATAATTGCGTTCATGTTGACCTATTTTTTTTTACTAGCTTTCGTGCATAACACCACTTCCCCCCAACCCCTTCCGTCTCTCCTACACTAATGAATTTCACGGTAGTCGAAACCCAATTATCAACTCATAAACCTCCGCGGCTTATGAAATTATGGTACGGCACGCTTCGTGGTGCGTTCCTTAAAAAAAGAAAAGAATCATAAAAGAGTTGTTCACGTCCCGTTAGGTCACGGATGCGTTACGCAGCATGCGTTTGGTGGAGGGGGGAAGGAGGGGAGATGTTAAAACAAACCTAGATGAAGGCCCAACCTCTAGTTAGGCTGCCGCGCCTGCGCTGTTAGAAATTACTGTTAAGTGTACGGATTTTTCAAACAGAGAATTAACAGCAAGTAAACGAAATGTTGTTCGTAATCTCAGACAGCTGGATCTACTCGTAGATACCGCGCAGAGATCCGACTGCCTGGTTGTGGGTTTCCTTGAAAACTAAGGAAGGGAAAAAAAGAAGGTTGTCTGTTACGATTGTTATTGTTGTTTCATGTCCAAATAAAGTGAACTCAACATCGGTTAAAATTACAAAGATATATATTTAAATGTACGAATGATTTGACGAGGCGTCAGGTGTGTGTGTGCGTGCGTGTGTGTGTGTGTTAGTGAGGCGGGATGATAAGCGCGACGCTCGCTGGTGCTTCTAGCGCGGTGTCTTGTCTGGACTGGCGCGCAGTCTTCTCGTCGTCACAGGATAACTGTGAAATTTGAACTGTGACAGTAACATTTTGAGGCGGAGAAATGAAGATAAAGGTGTAATGCAAGTCCCTTGAGTGCTTTCAATAATCTGTACTAGTTATTTTTACGCCTAAACATTACTTTGAAAACACGAGTTTTAGCCATTTTAACTATCCTAAAAATTCATTTTAAAAACTTAATCCGAAATCAAAAGTACTTTTCGACCCACTGTGAACACTTAAATGTTTTTTTTTTTTTTTTTTTTTTCGTAACCAGATCCCCACTGGGATATCTTGAGTAGTTTTGTAATCGCGTTGTTTTTCCTGGAGCTCTGCGAACCGCGTGTGTGCCCGGGTAGGCGGGGGCCTTAAGAGGGTAAACCTCCTCTCTGTCACACTCACGAGGTAAGTCTTTGTGTCAAGTTAACTCGTTCCAGGCCGTGTCGCCTTGTCGGAAGGAAAGAGGCGAATCGCTGCATTATTCGAAGAAAGACAACCGGTCACTATTGACTTCGGCCCACGGGTGCTCCGAGAGCATAAAAAAAAAAATGATATAAAAACCTTTTTTTGGGGGGAAGGGGAAATGGTGATGATGGGGAGTGGGGGACGATAAATCTCCCGGGAATTTCCGAAGGAGCGTCGAAGCCTGGAAGCACATTTTCATCCCAATTCGAAAAAAAAAAACACTTGTACTTGCCCTTCGTGTTTCCTTTCTCTCTCTCTCTCTTTCTTTCTCTCCCCCCCTTTTCCTTCCCCCCAATTCCTTACCTCGTGACCCTTCAATCATAATCCCCTCAAGAAGTCCATGGGAAAAGTATTGGCGCGCCGATATATCACCTGTTCGTAGGCGGAGGGGGGTGGGGCGGGGAACGGGGAAGGGCGGTGAGCCCATCATGGCAACGTGGCGCCTCGCAGCGACACGTGTAGGAACTATTATTTATTCTGTTCCGGACGGGGCCCTGATATTGAAACACCTCCCCGAAAGAGGTCGCAAGCCACGTGATGGTGGACGGAAAAAAAGGGTAGGGAAAGGGCTGCAGATGAAGGGGTGGAGCACAGGGAAGCGAAAGGGGGGGGAGGGTGGGGGTGGTGAAATCGACATCCTACCCCCGAGTGATATTCAAGTATTTCCCCGGGAAGAGTCTCCGGATAGAGGGGCAATATCGTGTTGAATTATTGCGACGCCTTTGTGTGGGGGAGAGAGGCTGGCCCGACGGCCATGGGCTGTGTTCTTGGTCACGAGCTACAAGCAGGGATCCTGGTGTCGTGTGACAGCCGTGGCGGGGGATGAAGGGAGAAGGTTGGGGAACTGGGCCCGGCCAATCCTTCGATGTGATGTTTCAATTCCTACACCTCGACTTCACAGTCGAAAAGGGTCTTTTTTTTTTTCTCTCTCTCTTTGAATCGTTCTTGCACTAGTGAAACTGTATTTAAGAATACATTGCGTCAATTTTTTTTTGGTTTACAGCACTGCATTCCAAAAACACACTGAAAAAACAATCCAAAATCAGCCGATTGCAAAAAATTTTAATTCACATGCAGCACAGATAATCACGTGGAACACAATTAATTACGGTCAGAAAAAAAAAATATATATATATACAACATCACAGAAGAACACAGTGGGCTGACAAAAGTTGCAAAAAGGAACAGAAAATAACAAGGAAACAGCGAATTTGGACAACTGTAGATACTGATTTTTTTTAAATTTGTAGTACTTTTAAATTTTTTCGTAAAAAAAATTGGTTGTCTGTAAAGTCGGTTTACGGACGATAGTTTAACGTGACAACGTCATAACAAAACATTTGATGAAATGGTTGCATATTTTTATGAATGAAAATTGAAACATTTTTATTTTAATAATAAAAGAATAAATACTTGAAGTTAAACTAGTAATCAGATTTTTTAAAATGCAAGAATAATTAACCTTTATTGCCGAAATTGTTGTTGTAATAAGCAATGAAAACCACATTAACTTTTCACTTCACTTTATAAACAGTCGACGAAACAGTTCACGTGTAGATGACTTGTAATTAATTTTAAAAACTGGCGTTTAGCTATAAAGTTTAAATATAATTATGATCAAGTTTTCATATAAATAAACTGTAATCAAATATGTATCATCAATTACATGAATCACCATAATTTTTTAGTCAATTGTAACATAATCTAGTATTACTGCACTCGCCGACAGCGTAACGGAACCATGAGCGTAACGGGACACTTTTTCGTGCGTGCAGCCGGCGTTCATCGAATTATTAGACGTTGTCACGTCAAAAAAAATCATTGTTTTGTAAACGACAGTGCAAGACGTGAGAAACGTTGCAGCCTTTTGAGGTGTTATTATTTCATCTCGTAGGTGATACTTACCACCCAAAAAAAAATACCTGTGTCACGTAAAACATTAAAAAAAAAAATCGTTAGCTTTCGCTGGATTTTCTTCTCGGATGACGAGGAAACGCCCCACGGGAGACCAAGACTTGTAAGTTTCCACGGTTGCAGAGTAAATATTCTCGCTTTCTTTTTTTTATATTATTATTGTCTCGCCGCATCTCCCGGACGATTTTAATTGGCCCCGTGTAGCGGAGCCCGGGGTGCGCGTCGAGCCAATAAGCAACGCTTAGCGGAACCCTACACGTTTATGACCGGGCCGAGAGGAGGCGAAAGAAACACTCGATGAGGTAACATCCCCCCCCCCCCCCTCGCGGAACGGGAAACCATCCGTTGTTCGGTCCTTACGCACGAACGCCATAAAATGGCGTGAAAGTCCGGGGAAATTTTCGACCCGTCGAACGGGGGTGTATGTCCTGTTCCGGGTCATCGTTTCATTTTGACGTGACAACGTCTAATAAATCGATGAACGCCGGCTGCATGCACGAAAAATTGTCCCGTTACGCACCTTATCCCGTTACGCTGTGTCCCGTTACGCTCATTGTACGCTTGCGCCGCATCTATCTCTCTTCCACTCGATTGGAACAACCATCGATTTGACTTTTTCGAGGCACATTAAACTTGAAACACTCCCATTCGTTTCCTACTTTTCCTATCATCGTCCTATCCTTAACAGAATAACAGATTGGAAGAAGTTAAATAGCAAACATGTATATAAGTTATAGTTAAATTAATCTCTCCGTCAAAGTAATATACAATTTTTGAATTAATAAGTGCAAATAAATGTAAATTTAACAATTAAATTGTAGATTTCATTTCACTCCTTCTTTGTATCCATACAAAATAGTGAAAATTCAATAAAAATGATTCAATTTTATTCATAAAAGTATGCAATCATTTCATAAATGTTTTGTTATTACGTTGTCACGTTAAAATATCGTCCGTAAACCGACTTTAAAGACAACCAATTTTTTGAAGTGAAAACTTCTTTAGCCGCGTTGAGTGATTTTTGGTAGGGGGCAAAACTTATGGTTTCGCGTCACCGACATGCTAGTGACGTGTTGCGCCAGACTGGCGAATCGCAGCGGCCTGTGTACATGTATACGCTTATGTACACTAATACATCGTATATACTCGACTGTATCATGTGCGTGTTGGACTCTTTTTTTTTGAATGGGTAAAATCTGTTGAGTGCGCATCACCGAAAGCTGTAGTAGCAGTAAGTGAAGTTAATTTGACCACGTGAATACATTACCTAGGTCTGACATCACTGGTAAGTAATAGCTAGGTAATGAATTTTTACGTAATTTTTACATAGCCACCACTGGCATCTGTTGTGACTAAAAAATGATGTAAGGATAAATGATATCATGCTGACATCGTACTGATATAATACCAAAATCATTTTCTGACGTACATTTGACGTGTAGAAGTGATGTCATATTACACATTTAAAAACAAAGTTTTAAGTATTCACTTCTGTTGACAGTCCCCATTACTGGATATTTTTTTTACGTTTAAATTGTTACACTTGTAGGATTTTATTTTAGTTGCCGAACTTCAACAAAATGAAAAAAAAAATGAAGTGCGCGTTTATAAAAAAAGATCGCAGGTTTTCCGCGGCCATTGTCCGGAGTTGCTTGGCTCCTGGATTGTAGCCGCGTCGAAGGCTAGACATCACCGACCGACGTTTCGGTCGACGTTTGCAGTCGCCATCATCAGAGAGCGGTCACCCACGACGTCGACCGAAACGTCAGCGATAGGTATCTTCGCCTTCGACGTGGCTACAACCGAAAGAAGCCACAACAACAGGGTTTTCCCGCTCAATTAGCTGTCAAAGTTCAGTTTTCAAAAACCTTTTTGTGTGGTATGGATGAGAACCGAATTGAATAAACAACTAAAAAATTTTGGGTGTAAAGGCATTGCCGGTGATTGATGCGTGGTATAGTTCAAATTTTATCTCAGAAAAAAAACAATTTTGTATTTAACCTTTTAAAAATCATAAAAAAAATCTGATGATTTTGAAAGGCTAGCTAAAATTAAATAATGACGCAGTAGCCATTAAAATTGATTTTAAACTTTAAAAGTTCCCTTTTTATATTCGATGTTATTCTCTTTATCCATACTGCACAACAACGTTAAAAACGATTTCACGAATTTTTCCTGTCTCTACCTATGCACTACTAGAAGACTGCGCGCCAGTCCCTGACTAGGCGGTCCCCTTCAGGGAGGCAGATAAGGACTGAAAGACACCGTATTGGTATCGACATATTTTTATGCCATCAAAAATTGTTTATTGTTTCACATCGGAAATTTGCTTTCTTCAATGAGTTGATCACACATTAATAGATTTTCAAAGGCTATAGTGACGAATAACAATTTTATTTCAATGGTAGCCATCCTCAAATATTAACTAAAAACTAAATGCACTTTGACTTCACAAGGTAAACTATTTGCAGCAGGCAGTCATCATTAACTTCAGATATCGCGTTAAATCATATTAAATACTTTAATGAAGCCACATTATAAATATCAAACGATAGAAATTCGTTATGGCAAGGGACCGGAAATTTTCACCGGTTCATTCATTGACCTCTAGGATAGACTCCACAGTCCTTTACATACTCGGGGAAATGTCATCTTTTCATTGGCTGCTGACTCGCGTGACTTCTCAACTAGTTTGTCCATAATTCTGCACTTTCTTGGTTTATGGTTTCCCATTGGCTCTCAGTTACCCACATAAAATGTGGGCCAATCGCAGAAGCGGTACGAAGGTACACTTGTTTTGATGTTAGATTATCGCGAAATGAATCCGCTAATTTCTCCGGTCTCTAATAATACTCCATATGTGGAGACCCAAAAATTTAGTGGATTCGTCTGGCCTCAGGGTGGAATTAAAAGTCACAGGTGTCCCTCATTCCCACGTTTGCCTTCCCCATTGGTCGATTTTCTTTATCGAAAACTTTTTTTTTCCTCTTTGTTAATTGGCACTGGCTGGCTGGTCGTGGAGGGGCGTGTCCAAATAACTGCGGTCCAATCACGAACAGAGGGATTGGAGCATGAAGTTTTGCTTGAATTCATTGCGGAAGCAAACGTGTCCTGGGTGACTCGGTAAAATAATACTACGACTTCTCTCGCAGACGGCCGCAAATCACGAGCAAGAAACCGCTAGTGCGCGGCTACACCTTGGTTGCAGTTTAATGGGCGTTCAGGTTTTATTCGCAGAAAAATGCCTGCCCCTGCGTATCGCTATCCATCTGTAAAGTAATCTAAGAACAAGATGAGGATTTTGGGAAGGGATGCCTCCTGCCTGACTGGAGATCGGTGTTGTTGCCGGCAATTCGCCCTTCCGCTCCGTCTCCTCCATCTTCGGGGCTTTTTTTTTTTTTTAAGGGTTTGCAGCCGTGAATCTTCTTCACCAGCTGTACTTGTGCTCTGAATGTATTGGCTTAAAGAGAGGGACTCTCCAGATTGAAGGGGTGGGATGGACAAGGGGGGATGGCTGAGACGGGGGAGGGGAAAGGAAGGAAGTGATTCAGTAAGTGTTTTGGAACTTCCCCGTAAATGTCGGAGCACTTTTAAAACGCATTTGCGATCGGACGAGGAGGGGGGGGGGGGCTCGGAAGAGGAAGGGACAAGTGTGTCCCCCCTCCCTCTTCTCTTGTCTCCAAGCTTGTAACCGGGTGGAGGGAGGGAGGGTGGGGGGGGGGAAGAGTGAAGGAGCCCTCTCGGATCACTTTATAATGGACGTCGAACGGGGAGAAAACGACTGTTCGCACTTTATTCCCTATTCAAATTGAGTTTTGTTTGAAGGAGTTAGCATGGAGTGGACAAGGAGAGGAGGAGGAGGAAGAAGAAAAAAAAGGGAAGGGAAGAAGAAGAAAGCACCGCCCATTTTGAAGCTGGTAGCATGTAACAGTGGCACAAAGTTCCACTGAAAACGTTTCAATCTCACATTAAAAAAACAAAAACAAATTGGTAATGCTGAGATGCAGGTACACTGTTAGAAGTGACCGTAAATGTAAGGACTTTTCAACGAAGAATTCAACTCTAATAAAAAAAGAGTTCTCCGTAGTTTTATATCTTCGTAGAAACTGCCCCGTATTTCGACTTTCAAGTTCTTATTTTTTTAAGATCTTGTAGAAAAAATAAAAGTGTTTTTGCAGGCGTCTTAACAAGTTCTTGAATATGTTCTTAGTATATTAAGATTGTTTTCGCGGATTCATGTTCAAAGCGGATAAACTTAGTACCTGTATTTTTTTTAAAATGAAAACATTTTAACGGTGTATTTTTTTTCTATAAATATTTATAGCCTTATTTATCCGGGCCATTCAGGACGCGTTTTACTTCCACACTGTGTGGCTATTATTGGTGTGCTGTCAGTAGACACGTGGCCGATTGAAAACACTAGATCAAGAAAGTGCCGAAT
The DNA here is from genome assembly GCF_032445375.1 of Bacillus rossius redtenbacheri. Lineage (NCBI taxonomy): Eukaryota > Metazoa > Arthropoda > Insecta > Phasmatodea > Bacillidae > Bacillus > Bacillus rossius. The sequence goes on from NC_086345.1 coordinate 17,333,912, forward strand.
TAAGGGCCAAAGTATTTGAGACGTCTCGCGAGTAAGCGGCCAATGAACAGGTGTCGTCTTTTCCAGAGTATGTAAGTGATCGTGAAGTATATCCTAGAGGTCGATTAAACCCGCGAATTTTTCCTGTTCGTAAATATTAAAAAAAAAATGTACGAGCTTACTGAGACGCGCGGAAAATTAAGTGGCATCCGTTATGTTATCGACACCCGTGAAAATTCACCTGGAATGCATACACCACTACACACTTGAACTGTGGTCTCATTGGTAGAGGCCGGATAAATTCGCGGGTTCAATGACCTCCAGGATAGACTCCAATATCCTCTACACACTCGGGCAAATGCCAACTGTTCATTGGCTGCTGACTTGTGAGTCGTCTCGACTGGGTGGCCTGTGATTCGACACTTCTACGAGTGAGGGGTCTCTAATTGGCCCCCCAGTCCTCCAGATTAATAGTGGACTAATGGCCGAAGCAGCACTAATTTATAATTATTTGAATTTTAGCATAACACGTAATGAACCCGCGAATTTTTGAGGTCTCTACTCCTTGGACACGCCCCCGAAGGACAAAAAAAAATAAAATTATTACGAATGTTTAAAGGACTCCCTGGGGCGTAAGCAAAAGGGGAGATGGGCATATATCACCCTCCGCCCTTCAAAATTTAAATCCTAAAAATCTATCATTTCCAAAAACAAATTCAAATAATTTGAAAACAAACTCTGGACAAAGTGGTTCGACACTATCTTACCCCACCCCGTCATCATCCACGAGATTAAATTCAGCTGATGCTTCTGAATGACACAATCACACGCAATTCGGCTGGAAGGCTAGAACATAAAAAGCGGCCAATGGAAAATAGACACCAACATGCATGTGTGCAAGTTGCGTGAAGTTTATCCTGAAAACAGAAAAATGCGAGAATTTGCAGGCTGAATGGCTGTCGTAGGTTTTGGTGCGTACATGATGGCGAGACACGTTATATATTTTATCGTTTATGAATGTTCGTCGCTCGGGTAAAAAAAAACACAGGTTCACAAAAATTGGGGAAGTCTGTGTCAGAACACGGCCGTTTAAGTTTTTAAAGTGAATACGGCGTGTGAATGGGAAGTACAAGAACTAGTCATTCTGACGTCCGCCATCTTAACTCTCTTTCTCTCTCGTTCGGTACCGGGGAGTTGTTCCTTTTTAGAGTAATCCCAAGCTGTTCTTTCTTCTGATGGTCGTTTCTTGCATTCCCGATTGTATCGATTCGCCATACGTCTCGACATTTTAATTTTTATCGCTTTATTCTTCGTAATTTCTTCTCGCAGTTGTTGCATCGTAAACTTTTGTTTTTAACTTTTCATACACTTTTTATCTGCACAAAATGATAATTTTTTTATCTCGTCCAAATCGGTTCAAGCGTGTGTCCAGAATCTATTCTCGAAGTAGATGAGAAAACTGTTTATTACTCGTTGTGACCCGTGAATACAAAATTATTGTTTTATATTTGCGCATGCGTGAACTCTTACCCCAGCTTTTGTGTGTACGTACGGAGTCCATGTCACCATTTATAACGTTGCAATATATATATATATATATATATATATATATATATATATACATACATATATATATATACATACATATATATCCCGTTTCCGGTTAATACTTGCATCTCGATTTATAAGACGTGTTCACGTCAGAAACAAACGCGACCTTTTTTTTTTTTTCGCGTTGCGTCGCTAATATTTGTGATTCCCAGCATGGGTGTGAAACAGGTGCTGCCCCTGGAATGATAGACTACTCCGCGCGACTCCGCTGCTCGACTGGCTTGCCTACGCTCGCTCTCCCCCCACCCTCCAGACAGTACAAGCGGGCTAATGTTACCAATTCAAAAGGCGAGCGCGGAATATTTACACTTTTTAAGGTTTGTGCATAAACAGTACGGAAATGTTTACTCTTAGAACGGTTCTAGTCATAAACATGCTCGTGAAGTTGAATGTGTGGATCCTCAAGGGGGTGGGGGGTGGGTATAGAGTTTGTTTTACCTTGTAACCGTCTGTTACAGTTTTCCGCAAATTATCTTACTTCTATATTTTCATATTTTTGAAGTGAAACTTCTTTGCTGGAAGGGGCCACAGTTTTTGAGCGTTACGAAAATTCCGAGCGCATGAGGGGAATAGTTAGGTACGTGGTGAGGGGACCGGTAGATGATTAGACGGTAGTGGGAGAGGTAGAAATGACGCAGCATGCTTGCATAATTGCACTCTTGCAGATTTACATACTTGCGCAATAGCATAATTTAACGCCTGCATACTTACATACATATATATAAAACTGCGACCTCAGCCAAAGAGAATTATATTTTCTATAATTAATAATATAATAAGTAGAGACCGGAAAAATTCGCGGGTTCAATGACCTCCAGGATGGACTCCAATATCCTCTACACACTCTGGCAAATGCCAACTGTCCATTGGCTGTTGACTTGTGAGTCTTCTCGACTGGGTGGCCTGTGTTGCGACACTGCTATGAGTGAGGGTCTCTAATTGGCCCTCAGTCCTCCAGATTAACAGTGAACCAATGGCAGAAGCAGCACTAAGGTATAATTATTTGAATTTTAGCATAACACGAAATGAACCCGCGACTTTTTCAGGTCTCTAATAATAAGCAATAAGATTCACTTCTGTTGCCTGCGAACTCCACGCACGCAATTTATTTTTTGGTTTCAGGCTACGTTTTTACATGTACTTGCTTTCTCATGCCTGGTTTTAATTGTTTAAATATTTACAAATTAAAAAAAAAATAATTTGAAGAGATGACAATTTGCAGGCACATTTAAAAGTTGTTTTGAATTGTACCTGGGTTTGTTTTTTTATTTATTGTTTTATTTAATTTTTTTTCTTCTTTTGGAAGTTTTGTGTTCTCGCACGGTAAGTTTCTGAAGTCGGCCAGGATTTTTTTATACGTTGCATTCTGAAAAAAACATTAATTTAAAAATACAAATATAACAAAAAAAATTGTCTCCCTGTTTTGTACACAGAGAAAAAGGTTCGTTTGAATCAAACAAATGTTTGTTTGTATGTAGCGAAACAAATATTTACTTACTTTAACAAAATATGTCGTTAGCTTAACCAAACTTGGTAAGTAACAAAATTAATTTGTTACACCCAACCAAATACACATTTGAGTTGACAAAATCATTTCGTTGGGTCAACAGTACCTTTCCTACTACAAAATATTTGTTTTAATTAACAAATTATATTTATTTCGCCATATATGAACAAATATTTTGTTGAGGCAAGCAAACGTTTTCTCTCGGTGTATGCGAGCGCGCGCACTTACACACACACACACACACACCCGCACGAAGCATTCATGCATCTCTCTCTTGACCCAGCGTGTAGTTGACAGCAGCGCCGCGGGAGCTTGAGGGAGGGCGGGGGCTGAGAAGGGGGGAAGGGGAGGGGGAGGGGCGTGGCTGATCCACTCACCTGTGCCAATGCCAAACCTCGCATGCAAGGTCGCGGTCCTAATTGGCTCCCCGGCCTGACGAGCAGCCACGCGCCACAAATCCGCGTCGCTCAGCCACAGCTTGCCTGCAAAAAGAGACGAACAACTGCCTTCCCCCACTTCCGTCCAAAGTACACGCTCAGAAAAGGGAACAAAAAAATTTTTTTTTTGGATCCGCGTAATTATGCACGCGCGTTAGAAGTTATACTTACTTAGAGACCGGAAAAATTCGTTGGTTCAATTCGTGACATGATAAAATTCAAATAATTATACCGTTATGCTGCTTCTGCTATTGGTTCGCTGTTAACATGTAGGACTCTTGGCCGATCAGAGACCATCAATCAAAGAAATTATCCAATCACAAGTCACCCACTTGAGACGCCCCCAAAATTCAGCACCCAAATGAACTGGCGCCGTTTGCCCAAGTAGGCAGATGATCATAGAGCCTATCCTGAAGGTCATTGATCTAGCGAATTTTTCCAGTCTCTAGTTATACTTAGGGACACCTGTATTTCGCGAATTCATTTCGTGTCAAGGCATGTCACAAAACACTGTAGCTTTTTCTTAGAGTAATGGCGAATCGTGTGCGTGCAGCAGTACGGTATCCACATTCCCATTGGCCCCGTCAAGTGCGGGAAAACACCTCTCGCCGACCACAGCCAATAACTACAAGGAAAAAAAAAGTACTGTGTTTTGCGATGTACCTAGACACGAAATGTATTCGCGAAATATAGGTGTCCCTAGTTATACTTACACGGCTTAATATTACTAGAGACTGGATAAATTCGCGAGTTCAATGACCTTCTGGATAGACTCCACGATCCTCTGCCTACTCGGGCAAACGGCGCCTGTTTATTTGGGTGCTGAATTTTGTGGGCATCTCAAGTGGGTAACGTGTGATTGGATAAATCTCTAATTGGCCTAGAGTCTTACATATTTACAGTGAACCAATAGCAGAAGCAGCGCAACGGTATAATTATTTGAATTTTAGCATGTCGCGAGATGAAACCGCGAATTTTTCCGGTCTCTAGATATTACCTACTAACTTTAAATTTTTGCATGCAAATAATTAAAAGAAATAAAATATAAATAAAGGACTGGAGCGATGTTATTCGTTTTTCCATTACACAAACTTCTTAGTTTCAACATATCTTTTTCCCACGTGCGTCATCAATGTTTTGGTTTAAGGCCATCGTGGTTTACCGTGGCACATATCACACTAAAAAAAAAAGTTTAAAACAAATCTCACCTACATAAACACCCTTGAAAAATTTTATGAACTCAATTTATGTTCGCAATAAATAATTGTGATTCATTATATGGACCAGTATCTAATATCAGTAGCCAAATTATAAGATTTAAAAGCTGGACTTTCGATGATCCGTCTCATCCATCCGTCACGAGACATTCGGCCAATCAGATGGCTCGAAAACTTCGCCAACCTTTATCTTTCTACGGACGGACGGATGAAATTATCTGTTTAGCTGCTTCCGCATTGTGGTTTTTTTTATCTTACCTAAGAACAGCGGTTTTTAAGTTTGACGTTTGAAAATGAATTTGTCTGAGACACAAAAAGTAATTAATAATGCACTTAAAACTCGAAAAAAAAATATTTATATAGATTTTAGAGTTTTAATTCATTTATAAATACTTAGCTAGTCAGTAGAAAAATGTAAATGCCTGACGCGATGATCACTGTTGAGATCATCTTAAATATAATTTCACGGCTTTCGTCAACCGTGCGTATCGCAAATTTCTCCTTCCTGTTTTTTTTTTCCTTCCGAAGGTCATCCGGCTAGTGACTCAGTGATATGTTTTTTTTTCTTCCCTTCGGGAAGCTGCGAGTGGACCCAAAGGCAGGATGGACGCCCGATATGCCCCCCCCCCCTTACCCTTCGCAACCCCTCCAAAACACTCCTTTCCAACGGGGCCTTGCTAACTAGGAAACCCTTCGCACACGTGCTAATCAATACCCTATCCCGCCCGCCCTGCCCCTACCACCCTCCCCACATCCCCGCTCCGTCACTTCACTTCCCCTCTTTTAACCCCCCCACTCACCCCCCCCCCCCCCCCCGGCGGACAAGGACCATTCGACTGTTCGCGACAGCCTGTGCCCGAGGCATTCATGGCGGCTGCGGCCGGGTTGAAACAGGCAGGCGCTCCCTACTCCCAGTTTCCGCGCACCGTGTAACATTTAACCTCGGCCACGAAGTCTAATGTTAAATTCTTTAAAATAACGACGAGCCTGATCAATATACGCAAACTAGAGACCGGAAAAATTCGCGATTTCATCCTCTATACACTCGGAAAAATTTTCATCTGCTCGGCTAATGACTCGTGAAGCCTGTTAACTGTGATTCGATGCTTCTTTTGTTGGAGGTTTCCCATTGGCCCAGAGTCCTTCAGATAAACTGTGGCACAATCACTGAAGCAGCCAAAAGGCAAAAGTATTTGGATTCTACCCTGTCGCGAAATGAATCCGCGAATTTTTCAGGTCTCTAACGCAAACTGTTTTTTTTTCTTCTTTTTTACCCCCCTTTCTCAGTTACATTTCTGGACGCGAATCACACGTAGTTTCAGCATCCGCCGCTAGAATTCGCTGCCGGTAGCAGCTTCGGCGACTATCGAATCATTTCAACGGCAGACAGAAATTTTAAACTAGTATATGATGAAACGGCTCCCGTAAAAGGAAAAAAAAAAAATACTTGAAGACAAATTACTAACCCTGGCTTTGGCCATCATTTTCTAAACGGGATTTTATATATATATATATATATATATGCAGTCCATCTTTTTGAGATTCATTAAAACAGTTAATACCATAAAGTTTTACTATTGGCTTCGTGAACTTCGGTTCGCGCACCATCTGCCACATATGACCGGTACTGTGGTTACACATTTCCGTTCCGTGCCACTTGCCGTACCATTCGCGAAATTACTCCTAACAAAAATGTCATAAACCGAGAGCTTAGATGTTGCAGATTAGAAAAAAAATTGTGTTCGTGATCGCCCAGCTCGTTAAAAGTGAAACTTTGCAGGCAGACGGCGAGGAAATTTGTAGGGTTCACAATTATTTGACACACGTGTAAGCTGAGGATGTGCGCAACATTGATAGCGCGCTATAATGCAAGCATGTAAGTGCGAAAATTAGATATCAAACGCCCGCTGCACTTTACACTGCCTTCTGAGCGTTCCATTTCTTTTACGCTCCGATGACGTCATCGCTTCGACTTATTGTACAGACTGTAAATAAGTTTCACTTAAAAAAAACCTGCGATTTTCACGGTGTATGTGTTCATCTGGTTCTTGGAGGCCGTATATAAAAAAAATTAATTAAATTACAAAAATATATATTTTTTAACACGTAAAATGGTTAATTAGTAATAATGATTCGTGTTTTAGCTTACTTTTTGTCTCTCAAATGTATTGGAAATTAAAGGGGAATAATCGATTAAGTAAAAACAAAACTGTTATTAGCAATAAGCCAGTAATTTAAGATATAACTTAAATGGCAAAAGCCACATCAAGACTGAAAATCAATTAAAACCGGCGCAATTAATCAAACATTATTTTCTTCGCCGTAAATGTATGTTTGAGTAGTTTATCGAAAATTATTTATATTGGCTTGGTTATACATACTATGAAATTAATTAAGTGATTTCATAGATATTTGTATTATAACAAACCATATGTTCAATTTACAAAACAAATATATATATATTTATATGTGTGTGTGTGTGTGTGTTAAAACGAAACCAACCAAACATTTCACTAGCATATCTTAACTCTAGTAAAAATACTCTACTTATACATTTATTGTATTTGATGGCTATTTATAAAATTTTAACTCTCAGATGTTCACTTTGTGTAATACAATGGGCGTAACAATTCGCACCAGTGGTAATAACTATGAATACTTAAGCTAAATGTTACACCTTCATTTATTACACTAAATTGGATATATTTTGAAAATAATTGTAGCAGAAAAAAAATGCAAGGGAGGTATCGAGTTAAAATTTTTGAATAAAATTTAAATAAAGAATTGCCTGGTTGAGAGGGGGGGGAGGGGGGGTGAGTATCTAAACGACGTGTGAGAACGAGTCTTAACGCTACAAAATTGTTGTGGGAGTAAAGCTGTTAAAACCAATGTGGTGAGTTTTCGATCTTAACCCTATCCCCTTTAAGCATGGGCATAGCCAGGATTTGTGGGATAGATGAGGCAAATGAAGCTGTATCAAGAATACAGTTTTTACAGGTCTGCTTAGGGGGTCTGAGAGGATTGGCGTGGAACTCTCTTCCCCCACCACTTCCCGTCCACAGAAAAGGGACTGAAAAATGATGCTTTAATAGAATACGCATTTTTGGCTTTCACATGGCCTACAAGTGCCTTTTTACTATGTACTACTGATTATGATTGTGTCCTAATACGCGTTCAAAGAGGCTACTTTCTCATAAAAAATTTCAAATTCAGTGGCCAAATATTGAGCCATATGTTAGTTATTTTAAGCGCTAGATATTAGGCCCCGCCAATTGGGATTTTTCCATTATTTTGGGTCTATATATATTTTTTTAATTATATACTTTTTTATCCCAATTTTTGGAATGTCATGGCATAAATCTTATTTCCCAGTCCTTCTGTGCCGTGTTGCAACTACATATTTACTACTATACCTACTCTAGTGTGTAATAACCCGTAGGCCAGACGTGACAGACGCAACAAACGATAGTGCATTACAAATTTAAAGCAACGCCATTTGTTGACGAAGTTATAAACTAAACTTTTATTTGCGCCTTTAGTTCGCTAGCAGCTGCGAGCTTCACTAAGCGGATGGGTTTCGCCAAGGAGAAAGATACGAAGTTGCACTATATGAACGTGTGGCGGTCATAGAGAGAAATGACACAAAGTCACTGTTTTAGTGTCTATGACCTACCTCCTATGATTTTATATTGTAAAATTTAATTTTATCCTTTTTTTTTCACTCCCCTCGGCCCATAAATTATCTATGTGCAAAAAATCATGTCAAACTTATGCTTCGTTGCTGAGTGAAAGGACAAACAGACAAAAAAAAAGACCTTCGCATTTATAATATCAGTAGGGACTGCAAGATGGCAAGGGCTAATACCCGTTAGGATGGTTAATTAGTTTCTTTGCTACGCCCTTGCCCTGAAGGCCAGCAGAGTTGGGCACAGCCCGGCGTAGGGTCCAGTTTGTACGACTCCAAAGTGTAAAGAGTGCTCGATTATACCGGCTCTGCCCTCGGGAGTAACCTTATCCCGTACACCCCCCCCCCCCCTTTTTCTCTTTCCTTTTACCTCGTGTCCGCTGCATATGGACGAGATACCGCGGAGGGAATAAAGAGACGCGAAAAAAAAAATAGGGGTGGGAGGAAAACAGGATTTTTTTTTGCTGGTTCCTCTTTTTTTCCCCTCTTAAAAACTCAGGTCTGAGGGAAAGAGATAAAGAATTCTTTTGAAGATGTCCTTCCTTCCTTCCTTCCTTCCTTCTTTCCTTCTTTCTTTCTCTTCTCCTTTCCCTATGCACATGACCTCTGGTGGTTTTTTTTTTCCTTCTCTCTTTCCTCCCAGTTTCCTCCCACCGCACTCCTTTATTCTCTTTCTTTTTTTATTTTATTCCGACCCACAATTCAATTCGGCGCTGTAAGTAAATTGCGGGGACGCTCCTCCAAGAAAGGGTCCGGTCGCGTCCCTGTGATTTCCCTCTCTTTTCTTATTCAATGAAACGTTGAATGGCATTTACTTTGACGGCGGCCGAAATGAAGGGGGAAGGGGTTTCTTTTTTCCTCTCTTTTCTTATTTTTTTTTTCGGAAGAAGATGGCTGATGCACTCCTGCACGCAAAGAAGGGGTGGAAGGTAAAATTGGAAAGGAAGGGGAAGGGGAAAATTGAAGAAGGGGGGGGGGGTGTACGTAGCAAGACATTTGTGTTTTCTTGCCCAATAGGAGAGAGAAAAAAAAATAAAAGGAACTTCTAGATAAGAATGTTGTGACTGGCGGTGTCGGGTTGAGGGGATGGAAATGATAAAGGAATCGAAGGTACGATCGGGGAAAAGGGCTTGAGAAGGGGGTGTACGAGTAACTCCTATCCTCCTCCATCCTCGCCCAATTCAATTTCGTTCCAAGGGGGCACCGCGCCAGATATGACGCAGTGGGCGCGCATTTCATTTTTCCGCTTGGCCGGAGTTACGGGTCCTTTTGTGCCCGGAGTTTCCCTTTCGGCGAAATGAGGGAGTCTGGGACTTGCATTAATCGATTTTTGAAATAGGGAAAAAAGAGTAGGGAGTAGGAGGGGGGAAGTTGTCCACGGTAGCTGAGTGGACAGAGCGCTTGACTTTCATTCCATAGAAGTCCATAGGTTCGACTCCCGATCAGCTTACACTTTTCTCCCTCAAGGTATGCGTAGAGACCGGAAAAATTCGCGGGTTCAATGACCTCCAGGATAGACTCCAATATCCTCTACACACCCGGGCAAATGCCAACTGTTCATTGGCTGCTGACTTGTGAGTCGTCTCGAAAGGGTGGCCTGTGATTCGACACTTCTATGAGTGAGGGTCTCTAATTGGCCCTCAGTCCTCCAGATTAACAGTGAACCAATGACAGAAGCAGCACTAAGGTATAATTATTTGAATTTTAGCATAACACGAAATGAACCCGCGAATTTTTCAGGTCTCTAGGTATGCGTTGTTAGAAATTGCAGTACACTCTCCTGCTTCTCAGCGAAGAAATTGCTTGATAAAAAAAATGAGTTATTCGTTATTTCAGACAACAGAGTGTCCCCGTGAAATTTTCCTGGCTTTTTTACTGAGAAAAAAAATTCAAATTTCCTTGACTTTTATTAATTTTTTTTAATACTACCTATATTGCGTTTTTTTTTTAAAGTAGTCAAGAAAATCTGACTCCACCATTCCCATATATACCTTGGAATTAAATAAATAAATAATTGAACATTTCAGCAGAACCTTGCATATGCCATTTTAGTGTTCATGCCAATCAAACAAAACACAATCGTTTCACGGTGTGGATGATGATGGTAGACTGAAGCACGACATTTTCCCCTCATATTACTATCACTGGGGAATTCGCATAACGTTTGCAGGACTGCAAGTCAATTCCCTGACTTCACTAACTATTTAAAACTTTCTCCCTGACTTTACACAATGTGGACACCCCGGATAACTGTGCACTGATGTTATTACGTCAAAAAGGAACGCGGAACAAATTTTTTTTTGGGCGTTATGTTAATACTCCGAGATCATTTTTGTGGTTTCATATGAAAAGTTGATCGACTCAGAACACGCTTATTTATGCAGATGGCCTAAATTTATATCTCAATTGTTGAAAGCGATTTTTTTTTAAAGTTGTAAAAGCGATATGCTTAGTTTCATAATTGTGAAAACTGGATGACAAACGTAATCATACCACCAAAACTTTGTGTAGTGGAAAAAACGTATTGAATATCATTAACATTACCGCTTAAGTGCAATTCACTGGAATAAATTGTGCGTGGAAACATTTCACGATCCACTCTTCAGTCACGGATTCAAATTTGCGATAAAAAATATATGTACTGCCATGCTCTTTTTAACTTAGTAAACCTTTCGTTGGTTAAGTGAAAATTTGGGTTTTTTTCTTCTTTGAAAATAAAGGACTATAGGAGCACCATATCTGGACATGACATGTGTCTGTAAACCTACACGCACCGAAACCAATGGACTACACATTCCGCAAATCCTACGCTGTTACAGTAAATTTACGGAATTTTTAAACAAAGGATTGGCTTCTAAAGAAAGGAAATTTTCTTTTTAATTTCAGATAACCGGATCGTCGTCTGAAATGCGCCATGTTTATACTTCTGTGTTCTGTCTCTTCCCCCCCCCCCCCCAATCGGTTTATAAACAGGGTTGAACACTCACATGGAAGACATAAGAGTGTGTTATTCTTAATTTTTTTTCAGTTTGCTGATACAAACTGTAAAAACATTTTTGTACTTTTACAAAGATTGTCCTTGGAAACTCAGTTGCCAACGATATCAATTGTAAAATTGCAAGGCATAGCTTTGAACCATTTGCAATTTTACAAAACTCTGCCCTAAAACTGAATTTCCATGGATTTGCCTTGTAAAGAATACAACATTGTTTTTATAGTGTACAACGATTATTCTTGTGGATTCATGCTCAAAGTAAGTGAACTTAAATACCCGCTAATTAAAATAAATATAATAAATTTACGAATACGACAGCAGGGAGATTAGGCCCTGCATCTTAGACTAATCCATTTTTTTCTATAACTCTAATTTTGAACTAATTATCCCAATTTTTGGCATGTCAAGGCGTAAATTATTTCTCCAAGAGCTTGTTCGCTTTGTTACAGCCACATATTTACCAACAGGCTCTAGTTCTGTAAGCTGCGCGAGGAAATATACTTATTATTTCACGCGGGCGACTAAAAATTTCATGAAAATCCCACCAGTTCACATGTGTGGACTTCAACAAGTAGCCGAAGCTAGTTAGGTACTATGCCATGTCAAAAAAAAAATTATCCCCGGGATATTTATGTTGCAAGCGGTGTCAAAAATATTTGAAATTGCAAGGTTAAAAATTATATTTAAAAAAAAATTGTGTACTGATATTTGTTTTTTTTTACCCCTTTTGACTCCAGCCATCGAATACGTACGTCGGGGAAACAAAAAAAAAATATCTCTCGAGAATATGCGGCGGAGAAGCCGGTGGAATATGATGCCGACACCATCGAACGCACTCGCGAAGCGCGGTGTGGTTGGTGGATAGGCGTGAAGAAAAAAAAATGTAATAAAAAAAAGAAGGGGTTGAAATGGTGAAGGAGGGGGTGAAGAAGAAGGGGTTGGCGTAAGGGTGGGAAGGGAGGGGTCGCGTTCCACGCGTGCGCTTTTAAAAACTTCCAACCCCTTTTTCGAGCCTCTCTCTCTCTCTCACACACCCCCCTTAGCACCGCCCGGTAACGGAGAAAAGGGTGGAAGGGTGGAAAAGAGAAGGAAACGAAACCCCACTTTCGTATTTTTTTCTCTCCATATCAAACACGAAAAATAAAATAAAAGTTCCTGTGTGTATATATGCGCGGCGCGCCTAGCTTCTATTCCTTCCGCCCCATTCAACCGCCGCGCCGGTGGCATCCAATGAGGTTCGCGTGCGTCGGCCTGCCTCGGGGGGGAGGGAGGGGGTGAGGGAAAGAGCAGGAGGAGGGGAAGGTGGTAGCAGCAGGGAATAAATACATACATACATACACGTCTCGTAGGAAAGGGTTGGCGTACCCGCGAGCGTTTGCGCGCGACTGCACAAAAGGCTTGAACACACACACACACACACACACACACACACACACACACACACACACACACACACACACACACACACACACACACACACACACACACACATGCGCGCGCGTGGTACGGGGGTTGGCGACAATGAAAGAAGAGTTGAAAAGGGGTGGGAGGGAAAGGTTACACACACACGCTTCGCGGAGTGTGGCAGGCCTGAGGCGCGACCCGTGCTGGTACCTACCGGCGGGACCCGACGAATCGGAAAAAAATAAAGGGTTCCATTTCTTTATATATATGTATATATAAAGGCCCTAGAAGGGGTAGGGGGTGAAGGGTGAAGAGAAGAAGGGATAGGGGCAGGTTCACCCTTTCCGCTAATGAAGAACGGTTGTAAGAGCGCACGCAACAACAACTTGGAAAGAAGGAGGAGAAAAAAAAATGGCCGCTAAAATTTTTCGCCGTCCCTAGGACGCGAAATATTCGGTAGGATTTTTTTTTTCCTTAAAAAGCCTCTTCTAAATTCATTACAGATGTCGCCACACTCTCAGCATTTAAAAAGGGGGTTGGGGGGGGGGGGTTGTTTGTTTGTGAAATTAAAATGGACGGATTACCTCAAAAATAATATAACAATGAACACTTGGTCGTAGTTTATTTTAAAGAAATATAGCCTATTTTTTTTTCTCTCCACGTTATGGATGAGAGTGAAGACACTGCAGAATCGCAGGCATAAAGCATATGGCCGTCTAGGCGTTCAGATTTTTCCGCGAAAAATGCATGCTACTGTGAAAATTCAGGTGAAACGAAAGATAAATTTACGATTTAACATTTACTGAATTATCAACTAACTTGAAATTGATAGCTAATGATAGTTAACTGTGCAAAATATAGGTACCTATAAACTTTATTAATTAAATTAGGACTACCAATCCCCAAAATATCGGGAAAAAAACTATTTAAAATAACATGTATTAGCATGAATATTGATATTAAACATACATTTTGGTACTTTTAAGGATAATATTAGATTATTTAAACAATCAATCAAAATAAGTTTAAAATATACACAACGAAACAAACTTGGAACATCCGCAATAAATCAACATTCCAAGCGACGCATGGTTTCAGGCCTCAAACAGCCAGACAACCTCCTTAAAAACTACAAACTGCACGTTAATGATGCTGAAATTGTATTCGCCTAGATAGTGTCGGTCACTTTAACCGCAGGTAATTCCCCCTTTCACCCCAAAAAAGCACACATAACTTAATGTATATGTACTCATTGCTAGCGATTATTCGTTGTACAAGCATATTCTTTTCAAGTGTTCCCTTCCTCAGATCTCAAAAAAAAAAAAAAAAATTGTACAGTTACGACTATGTAGGGCTGCATAGAATTTACATAGTCTTTCACCACGCTCACACAGTTTATATAATCTATCATCTCCGTCCTGAATTTCTTTAGCGTAGTTGAAATTTTAACCAAAGCAGAAATGCTGATGACAGTCAGGGAAAGTTCTCGCGCGCTGCAGAGAATTTTTTGGTTTACCAGGTTGCCCACAGTGCGAGGTGCCCATAGAAATGTAAGCGAAAAAGAGGAACCTTCACCGAAATTCTGCTGAATAGAACGGCAGAGCTGGGAGGTCTACCTGCTATTGAAGGAGTCCTACAAAAAAAAATCTTATGCTTGATTCCGATGATATAAAAGGTTTTCCGCCGAAGATTCTACATTCGCGGGGATAATTCAAGCGATCAGCAGGCAAACCATTTGCTAGTCAACAAAAGAATTACCGCAAATGATGCAAATGTCGTTTAACCAGTTTTCATTACACAAATTTCCTACACACGAAAAAACAAATCTGTGCTTTTAAAAAGATTTCCTTGGAAACACCAGTTGCCAAAAAATAGTTTGTAGTGCTACAAGAAAGATATTGTTACTTCGTACAAAACATGGCAATGGTTATTTTTGCATGTGTAGATATGAAGTACGTTTTTCGAAATAATACTGAATAATTCTTGTGAAAATTGGCGCATAAAATTGTAAGGCAGTTTCCTGTGTTTACACAGTTGGTAAACGCACAAAAAGCTAAAAATTATTAATTTTTTGATAGTAAGTCTATTTCTTCGGAATTTTTCCCTCTTACCCTACCTTGCTTTGACGAATATACCATGTTTTAACAAAGTTATGCACCAAATTGGTGGACGTTCAAAATACTTTTACAAATATGTCAGATGTATTTTCTGAGTCTAGAAAATGGGGGGGGGGGGGGGGAATGGAATTGGTGTGGCTTACCGATCGTCAAAATATATCGACGCCAAATTATTTTTCTGTGGCTCCTGCACGCAACTAAAATGAACTACCCGAGTGTAATTAGGCTTCAAAGTTCCCTTTCGATGTTTAAGAAAACAATTTTCAGGTACTTACTAGCTCCCATGCTCAGGTTTAGCTGGGGTTCAGTACTTTATGGTTGAATGTGAGTGAATGTGTGTGAATTATTCTTGGGACATAAAAAAAAACTTTTCTGTTGAATTTGTTTAAATTCGACCTTACAAAACATTTTTTACTTTGTTTTAAATTATACCAGTATGTAAGCATATTTTTTAAAATCCCCTCTCCCTTTTTTTACGTGTATGGTCTGTAATGATAGCCATTATTTTTTTTTAAATTCAATTATTAATATTTAATACGCTAAATCTTATATATAAAATTCTCGTGTCACAGTTTTCGTTGCCATACTCCTCCGAAACGGCTTGACCGATTTTGATGAAATTTTTTGTGCTTATCCGGTATCTATGAGAATCGGCCAACATCTATTTTTCATCCCCCTAAATGTTAGGGGTAGTCCACCCCTAATTTTTTTTTATTTCCAGTTTTTGGTAGGAAATCACCATGGCAACGGCTGTTGCTTTGTTGATGCTTCATTCGTCTCTATGGCAACGGCTATTTCATTGTTAATGCAGTCATCACCGTTGAAATTTTGCAAGTACTTTAAATATCAAAAATTGCCCTTTTTTTTCAAGTATATATATTTTACAGACTTGAAACTTCACAGTAATGTTCCTTATGTTACGCAGGATGACATTTTCCGAAAATTAGATCCCATAGCATAGGTGGTTAAAACCAGGCAACAGTGGGTACTTTGTCTGCATGAGAACAGTATTTTGCATTGTTCATGCCTTCTGCGTCTCCATGGCAACGGGCATCGCGCGGCAGTGGCGTACCCACAAGGAGGGGCATGTATAATGAGCGGCGCAAGAGTGATCTGCCTGTAGACTGCCGTAGCGAAGAACGGGTATATCAGTTGTACGTTGCGTGCACGAGTCGGAAAACCATCGGTGCTATTCATTTTTTCTCCGGTACATTATACAGCATTGTAATAAATTTTCAATGAATTTTTTATATTTACCATTACTGTAAATGGGAGATGTGGCATAATTCTTTTTCCATTAGTATAGCCGTGCGAAGCCGGGTCGGGCAGCTAGTAATGTTATATATTTAAGCTTTAACTAGTTCGTATATTTGCTAATGGTCTGTGTTATTTAGTTTGTATCGTATTTGCTAGATTTCAATTTCCAATTAATTGGCTGTATATATGTATATATATATTTAAAATGACTTAGTAGTATATATTTTTAGTTTTATCATAATTTTACTTGTACTTTTGTAAAACTACATCTGGAAGAGGACATAGGCCACCATTTTTTTTTCCTTCTCTTACAACTCCCTCTTTCCTCCCCCCACCCCCGGAAACGCACGCAAGTAGAGATGGGGGGAGGGAAAAGGTGTCTGACCCAGCCTCCAACGAACACTAAGTTTTTTTTATTTATTTTTTATTATTTCACGAGGAAGGAATGAATCGTTTTCACCACGATGGGCATACGCGCGTGGCTTAACAAAAAAAATTATATACATATATATAGGTACATATATAATAAAATCCTCGCGGCGCGGGGTTGAGTAGGTTCGGAAAGGGGTGGTTTTGGTTGAAGAAGGGTTGGTGGGGGGTGTGTGGCGAGAAGGGATCCGAGGACAAGGGTTGTTGCACGAGAGTTGCCATTGGCTGGCACGAACGACCACGCGACCCCTAAAAACCTTGCATCACCTGCGCTGTCGCCAAGAGAGTAAAAAAATAAATTGTTGGTGGGTTGAGGAGGGTGGGGAGGGAGGGGTTTAAGGGTAGAAAACGACAGAAGGACGGACCAAGAAACGCATGCGCCTCGGAAAAATCTTGTAAGACGACGAATGCCCGAAGGACGAAAAAAAAAAAAAAAAAAAAGGATTGTAGAAGGGGGTTGAAAAAAAAAAAGGATTCAAAGAACGTCTCGCTCCAACCCTCCTCGTCTTACGGTCTTTTGTCGCTCCCAAGTCCTACAAATCATATATATACACACACACGTACGTACGCCAAACGTTACCCTTCCTACCCCCCCCCCCCACCCTATTTTTTTGAAACCAGCAAGCAGGCTTCCCCCCCATACCCTTTGCTTATTCCATACATCCTTTCGTCTTCGCTAAATAACCCCCTTTCGCATAGCGAAGTCAGCAACAAAGGTAAAAAGAAAGAAAAAAAAATATATGATGATGAAAACGGAAAGGGTGAGCGGAGTTGACATATGAGCAAAGAGGGATGACGAGAAGAGAAAATGAAGGGAGAGGGGTAGGGGAAAGCGACCTCAATGGAGAACGACGCAGTGGAGAGAGAGTAAAAAAAAAATATAACTGAATAGTTAAAAAACTCTTTTTATCCCATTGGTTCATTTGGTATTCCCCGCGCGTGTAGAAGGGGGAGGGGGGGACTAAGGGGTGTATGGGAGAAGGGAACCCGCCAATCGCAACGCGACATGCTGCACGCTCCAACGGCTAAGAAACGGTCGGTTAAGCCCGGTTTTTTGGAATAATTTCGAAACCGATGGCGTACCACGCGGCTTTTGTTATTCATTAAATCTCGCAGCCGTACGCGCGCATAGCATTTTCACTTTTATGCTCCCTGCCCCCCCCCCCCCTCCCCCAACATCACTCCTTTGCCAATGATTTCCTCCCCTTCCTTAGTTTGCTTATCTTGTAACGGTTGTACGCTGCCTTCCGCAAGCTTTACAAAAGCATGGAAAAAAAAGACGAGCTTCAAATTTGGAGGCGGAAAATGTCGGCGATACTTGCGTGACAGCTAGAGACCGAAATATATATATATTTATATATATATAAATATAAATATATATATACGCACACGCTGATAACATTTCGCGATACGCCCAAAAAATTAATCAAAAATTTACAACTTGGGCAATGCTTCCTGCTGTTGGCTCGCGACTCTGTCTGAAAGGACTCAGGGGCAATGAGAAACACCCAGCCGAAGGTGTAACGGGTCACGTGACTGCTACGTTGGGACGTCCCACAAGACAGAATAAGCCAATGGGCGGGTGGCATCTGCCCGAATGTTGCGTGGACCTGTGGATTCTACCCTGGAGGTCATTCAACCTGCTAATTTTTTCCCCCTGGTCTCTAATGGTATCACGCAGAGAATAAACGTGTCGGCTTACAAAAAAATGGGGGTTGTCTGTAAAGCCGGATTACGGACGATAATTTTACGTGATAACGTCATAAGAAAACATTCATGAAAAATTGCATACTTTTTAATTTTCAAATATTATTTACAGTTTTTTTGCAAATTTTAATTTAAATAATTTGTTCAAACATAATCACGAACAATTAGTTAATAAAAGCCCGCCTTAACCTCTTTGATATTATAGAAGATTTTCTCGCACGGTGGTTGGCCGGTTCTTGCACGCTCGGCTCAGGCGGAACGTGACAATTTTTCGTGCGTGCAGCCGGCGTTCATCGATTCATAAGACGTTCGTCAAAATCATAACAGGTTTCCCACACTCTTACGGCAACCAAATTTCACCTGAGATTATATTTTCTTGTTTTCCCTGTCCCAACTGACATTCTTTTCCCTGCTACATCAGCCTTTTTTTTTTTGAGCTATGACATACAGGTACACAACTAGACCAGTTTCCACACGGGGTAAAACTTCATCTTGGCGTCTTCTCTTCTCCCCCCCCCCTTCCCCAAACCAACCGAACCAAAAACTTTCCCGACAGCACTTCATTTAGTCACCATATATTTATTACATTATTCCAAATATTTTTGAATAAACTTGGGTGGTAAATAAATAGATTTGTTTGCAGTCATTAAATTTTTTAATACAACTCACGTTGAATAGTAGCCTACGCAAAAAAAAAGACAATTCTTAAAAATGTTGACAATATAACTTGTATGTATCTTTCAATACAAATAACTAGTCGATCCGTGCGGAATCCCGCAGTGCGCACCAAATCGTATTGTGTGGCCATCCATTACCTTGGTGTGATGATGTATCTATGAAGGTAAACCCAGGCCGTGGATCAAGCACACGTATTTATTGAATGAATCTGGAAGGCAGAGTTGTAAATGTAAGAAACAATGCAATTAAATTTTAGTTTCACATTAAATGGATGTTGAAAGTTCCTCAGTGTTATTGAACCTGCAATGTGAGCAAATAATTTATTCAAGTATTGAGTATTGTGACTAACTGATGCTATGAGAAGTAAATATAAGAGATTATATTTGTAGGTTATGTTTGTGATACAAAATATAAACAGTAATTTTAAAAGTACCTATAAGAAAAGTCTGACGTGCCAAAAGTTTTGGGATAACATATATATTACGGGGCGATTGAAATGCTGCCCCTTGGAAGGGCAGCCCTTCAGGATTTTTTTGTTTGTTTGTAGAGCGACTGGAAGGGCAGCCCATCCATTTTCTGAAAACATGTGTAAGTGTTTAAATAATCCTGAAAACTTGCCCCTTGGAAGGGCAGCCCATCAGGATTTTTCTGACAGTAGTGTTTTTGAAAGGTTGTCTGAATTGTTGCCCCTTGGATGGGCAGCCCTTCAGGATTTTTCTGACACTGGTTAGTTTGTAAAGTGACCTAACCTAACCTAACCTAACCTAACCTAACCTAACCTAAACTAACCACTGTAAGAAAAAGCCTGAAGGGCTGCCCATCCAAGGGGCAACAATTCAGACAACCTTTCAAAAACACTACTGTCAGAAAAATCTTGATGGGCTGCCCTTCCAAGGGGCAAAAATTCAGGATTATAAAATTACGAAAATAGACACAATTTAAGATACTGGAAGGGCTGCCCTTCCAGTCGCTTTACAAACTAACCACTGCTAGAAAAATACTGAAGGGCTGCCCATCCAAGGGGCAACAATTCAGACAACCTTTCAAAAACACTACTGTCAGAAAAATCCTGAAGGGCTGCCCTTCCAAGGGCAACAATTCAAACAACCTTTCAAAAACACCACTGTCAAAAATATCCTGATGGGCTGCCCTTCCAAGGGGCAAAAATTCAGGATTATAAAATTACGATAATAGACACAATTTAAGATACTGGAAGGGCTGCCCTTCCAGTCGCTTTACAAACTAACCACTGCTAGAAAAATCCTGAAGGGCTGCCCATCCAAGGGGCAACAATTTAGACAACCTTTAAAAAACACTACTGTCAGAAAAATCCTGATGGGCTGCCCTTCCAAGAGGCAAGTTTTCAGGATTATTTAAACACTTAAAGAAACATGTTTTCAGAAAATGGATGGGCTGCCCTTCCAGTCGCTGTACAAACAAACCATTGCCAGAAAAATCCTGAAGGGCAGCCCTTCCAAGGGGCAACAATTCAGCTCCCCCTATATTACCTACTCTGCAGGTTATTAACAAAATTAATTTTAACGATCATGCTTTAGAAGCAGAATTGACTTTAAAATGTTTTCCTGCGGAACGTACAAGTTACCACTGTTATCGTATTACATAATCAGCACTGCCGGTCTGAAAAAGAAAAGCAATATATTTTTATATCAAATTTTGGAAATATTTTTTATCGTTCATGATCATTTGAAATTTGACTGTGCTTCAAATAATTGCACAATGGTTTATTATCCCTTGATTTTTAATGAACACAAATTAAGATTATTAATACAGTATATGTATATTTATTTACGGTTATAATACATACGAGTGTTAAGAGACAGATACTACATAGTATGAAAAAATTGCTAATACTGTTTGGTAACTAAGATACCGATACCTAGAGATACGGAAATTTTCGCGTATTCATTATGTCACTTGTTAAAATTAAAAACCTCACTCTCTCTTAATGTGTTCACTATTTTATAAAACACAATTTTTTTTTCAGTGCATTATTTATTGTGATATGTTTGGCCCAGACTTGCTTACTTGCGTCTGGAGTAAACTCAGGAATTTTTTTTCTAGCCTTGTAGGTAAAACCATGAGCATATATAATTTACGTAAAGTTTTGAACTGGCTTTTTTCTAAGGGGGGAATCGTCTAAAAAAAAAATCATTCTTTATAATCATGGGATTCCAGGGCACCGCAACATTCCCACGGTAAAAAAGCTGTATTTATCGCGAAAAATTTCAGACGGAAAAAAAAAATTCTTTTTTTATTTCCTTTTCACCCTTGCTTCGATATAGGCTTTATAGCAATAATGAAATGGGAAAATCTGTGCGGTTTTTTTTTTTTTTTTAGCATACAGCCTTCTATTTCTACGAGTAATCGCCGAAAACGTTCAATATAGACAGGTAGACTCCCGGAATCCTGGGAGAAAATATCCTTTCTTGAACCTGCAAAGCTTCTATCGCAGCTTTCCGAAATACGTTACATTATAAAGATAAAATAAAAAAAAAATGCGGAGGCCGCATAAAGGAATAATTCTCAAGGGGAAGGGAAGGAGGGGGGAGGTTGAGGAAACACACAAAAGACCACCATAAAATACTTTGCCGTCATTCTGGAGAAGGGAAAGTGCTGCACAGAATACATTGCCTTCGTTTTTTTTCCCTGAAAAGACTAGAAAAAATAAGGTGCTTTTAACCCAGCAGGTAGTGCGAGAATATTGCGAGGGAGAAGGGGAAAAAAGGGGGGGGGGGAAGAGAGAGAGAAAGAGAGATTGTAAGGGTGGTAAGGAGAAAGAGAAACATTCCTTTTTTTAAAGAAGATATTCATCAATCTCCCTGTTGACACAACTGTTACCTTGTCAGGAATATTTAAGCTTTTCAAACAAAACGAGGGTTTCTCGAGTCGAGTTTCACTACGCACAAAAACTCATGACCATCGCTTCTGTAAAACTCTTACGAATTGCATTCACGGACTTTTGCGGAATTTTCAACGAAGATTCCATTTCCTGAAACCAAGAATTTTTTTTTAAATATATGTAGTTTCAGATAACTGGGTAGATAAGTAGATACAGGAAATATTGGCGGATTTATTTCATGATAGGCTAAAATTCAAAATTTTAAATCTTAGCGTTGCTTCTGCTACGGGCTCAAAAACTAACCTGGATGGCTCTGGGCCAGAGAGAGAAATACCTACTCAACCAAAGCTGTATCGAATCACAGTGCTACTAGGTGAACGTCTCACAAAACAGCAGCCAATGAGTGGGTGTCATTAGAACTGTGAAGTCTGTCCTGGAGGTCACTGAAACCCGCGAAAATTTCCAGTCTCTATAGATAAGGCTAGAAACAGTGCCCATTTACTATTTCCGAGTAAAAACATTTACTTTATACACAGTAAAGAATTTTTTTGTACTTTTACAAGGAAACTCTTTGGAAACTGCTAGGCATAGCTTTGTAAAATTACAATTGGTATAATTCTCTGCGTTTCAGTTTTAAAAGTGATATCTTTGGCAACTGGAGTTTCCAAAGACTATCCTTATAACTATACAAAATTTCATTTACAATGTAAACAAGATAAACATGCACGTGAAGAAAAAAATGCGTTGTACTTAACCAGTTTTTTTTTTGTGACGTGATAACGTCTTATAAATCGATGAACGCTGGCTGCACGCACGAAAACGCATGACTCATTGTCACGTTCCGCCTAAGCCGAGCGTGCAAGAACCGGCCGACCACCGTGCGAGAAAATCTTCTTTAATATCAAACAGGTTAAGGCGGGCTTTTTAACTAATTGTTCGTGATTATATTTTAAAAAAATTATTTAAATTAAGTTTGAAAAAAAAACTGTGAATAATATTTGAAAATTAAAAAGTATGCAATTTTTTAATCTATGTTTTGTTATGATGTTATCTCGTCAAATTATCGTCTGTAAACCGACTTTACAGACAACCCCCCCCTTTTTTTTTGAAAGATTTTGTTAATGTGCCATGATTATTCTTTTTGAGTTCTCGCTCTGAATTTGAGGACAAACATTATTAGTTCACGATATATGTCCAGCAGAGGTACGGACATTTCCCGGATTCATTTGGTCGCAAGCTAGAATGCAAACCTTCATGTTCTTCCGCTGTGTTCGTGATTGTACCGCAGTTGTTTGGACACGGCGCTCCACGACCGTGAGCCAAACGATGCCCAACCAGGAGAGAAGTAATCGAATCAGACGGTGCTGATTAACAAGAACAAAAAAAGGGTATTCACTAAACAACAGCCATGTAAGAGTAAAAGTTGGCGGAGAAAACACAAGGGCTGTGGAGTCCATGCTAGAGGTCAATGAACCCTTGAACTTTTCCTGTCTTATAACTAGGGACCGGAAAAATTCACGGGTTATGATCTGTAGGATGAACTCCATAGTTCTACGTACGCTCGGTCAAATGCCACCCACTCATTGGCTGCTGTCTTGTGAGACGTTCCAGCGTAGCAGCCTGTGATTCGATAAAGCTTTGGTTGGGTGTTTCTCATTGGCCCAGAGCAGGGATCGGCAACCTGCGGCTCGCGAGCCACATGCGGCTCTTTGGATGTGAAGCTGCGGCTCTTTAGTTCCGTACCAGAAATACTGCATCACCACGTCATTTATACAGAAAATACTTTTTTTTTATTACAAACCAGTAGCAATTCTGGTTTTTATCAGCGCTTGTTATATTTTACTAAACAAAATGTCATCAAGCAGTTAAATTATCCATTTAAAGCTATCCATCCGCCCGAGTACTTTTTTATCAAAAAATTTATTTATGCAAGTAGGTACTATTTATTGTTGGCAAGACAAATTTTTGTGGCTCTTTAAAAACATTAAAATTTTGTAAATTTTAATTTTTGGCTCTTACGACTCAAAAGGTTGCCGACCCCTGGCCCAGAGTCATCCAGGTTAGTTGTGAACCAATAGCGGAGGCAGCACTGAGATATAACGATTTGTATTTTAGCCTATCGCGAAATTAATTCGCGAATTTTTCCGGTCTCTACTCATAGTTATTATTAGAGACCGGAAAAATTCGCGGATTCATTTCAGGATATGATAGAATCCAAACTACTGTATCTTTATATTGCTTCTCTGATTGGCTCACCGTTTATCTGAAGGACTTTGAGCAAATGAAAAACCTTCAACCAGAAAAGTATCGAATCGCAAGCGTCCCAGTTGACACGTGTCACGATTCGGTAACCAATCAGCAGGTGGCATTTGCCCGAGTATGTAGGGGATTGTGGAGTCTATCCTAGAGGTCATCCAAAGCGCGAAGTTTTCCATTCTCTGGTTATTATGTTCATGTCATGATTACGGACAGGCATTTTTCGCGAATAAATCTGAACGCCTCTTAGACTGCAACGAGGTATACCCGCACCAGAGGTTTCCTTCTCGTGAATGGCGGGCCGTCTGCGAGAGAAGTCGTATTATTTGACCGAGCAACTCAGAACGCGTTTGCTTCCGCACTGAATCACTGTGATCGGTGTTGTAACGATCGATATGGACCTGAAATAAACTCACCCTATAACGAAACACGGACAATGATACGTGTGTCTCCGGTTTTTATTCCCCGCGAAATATGCATGCACCTAGTCATGATTTTTTGTAAAAATTTCAACGTAAGTTACCTACGGTGTGGTAACAGAAAAAAAAAAGATTGGTCGAGTGTGAGAAAAAGGCGTATCACTTCAACTTCGCCACCAGTAAAGACGATAGCAAATAAATACACACTTGACTATGTGGGGAAGGGGGTGGGGGTGGGGGCTTTTTAAGCATATTACGCAACAGCTCTGTGGGCATTGCGATGCTCTTGTTTTTCTCAGTTTGTGGCCGCGGGAATGATATGGCCGCTAATCCACTTGTTGGTCCGTCCTCTTCCCTGTGACGGGGAGTCCTCCTGTCCACGCCCGTTTCTGCTCTCCTCCTTTTGCTGTCGACGCCTCTTCTCCTTTCGGCGAAGAAGAAGAGAAGAGGGAGAGAGACGAAGAACAAAGGAGTCGGACGACCGCAGCGGTACCTATCGCCGACAATTGTCCCATTATCATCGTTAACGTGACGCCGCCGCTACGAGACACCAAGTGTCCCCTCCCTCCCCCCCCTTGTTTCTTCTTCCTTATTTTTTTTTCTTCCCCCCTCCCTCTTTTCCGTTTTCACAAATGGGACCACGACTCTCAACCGCTCACCTCTCGAGCACGGAACAGCTTCGGAACGCAGAAGCGCAAACTTTGAAGGAAGAAAAATAAAATGAATTAGGACACGTTTAAGAGACCTGAAAAATTCGCGAGTTCATTAAAGTGCTATGCTAAAAATTCAAATAATTATACCTTAGTGCTGCTTCTGTCATTGGTTCACTGTTAATCTGGAGGACTGAGGGCCAATTAGAGACCCTCACTCATAGAAGTGTCGAATCACAGGCCACCCAGTCGAGACGACTCACAAGTCAGCAGCCAATGAACATTTGGCATTTGCCCGAGTGTGTAGAGGATATTGGAGTCTATCCTAAAGGTCATTGAACCCGCAAATTTTTCCGGTCTCTAGACACGTTTCCCCGTCAAATGCCAATCCTCGTGCAGACGACCGCCACTCTCTTAACGAGAGATACCCCTACTCAATGCAATAAAAACGCGAGCTAGTCTTTTAGTACTGGACAGAGATGCGTGAACCTCGGTAACGAGAAAATTAATGTTTTATCATGTCGCAAATACAAATATATAGGGACCGGAAAAATTCGCGGGTTCAATGACCACCAGGATAGACTCCAATATCCTCTACACACTCGGGCAAATGCCAACTGTTCATTGGCTGCTGACTTGTGAGACGTCACGACTGGGTGGCCTGTAATTCGACACTTCTATGAGTGAGGGTCTCTAATTGGCCATCAGTCCTCCAGATTAACAGTGGACTAATGGCAGAAGCAGCACTAAGGTATAATTATTTGAATTTTAGCATAACACGAAATGAACCCGCGAATTTTTCAGGTCTCTACAAATATAACACGAAAACGAAACTCGGACACGAAATTTTAACGCGGAATTCTTTGAAATAATGTCAATTGTGATCAATACACGCAAATTGTGTTTTCAACTAAATTTCTGGAAGCGAATCAAACGTAGCTATAATGAAACACCTTCGATAAAAGACTTGAAAAATAAAAGTACTAAACCCCGTCTTCGGACTTGATTCTCGACAAGGAATTTTACTATATTGCTGCCCGTCTTGATAAAATTAATCAAACAGATTTATTCGCGAAAAAAAATAATTGCCTGCTCCTAGGAATATGTTTTTCGCGAAACAGTCTGAGCTCTCGTTGTACTTCAACAAAGTACGAACACGCTTGTAGTTTCTCGGGTTGCAATTGGCGGCCGTCTGGAAGAGAAGACATCGCCACTATTTGCCAGGCCAATCCGGACGAGTCTGCGTCCCGCTCAAAACTGCTGTGATTGGTGTGACGAAAGCAGCCAATCACGAAACACAGACGAAGCTGCAATTTTTAAACACGCGGAGCTGTTCTGGAAATTTTTTTTTCGCGAAAAAATACTACGACCCCAACCGTTAGTTTTATTTCTTCGTAGTGAACCCAGCAGCCAAACGTTCGTCGTTTTAGGACCGTCACAGAAGCACAAGATTTTTATTTACGTTTCACTATCAATCGGCCGCTAACATAGTGTCACGCAAACGTAACAAATGTCAACCAATTAGATTCAGTATTACCGTTATGAAACTTAAATTCGATTTTTTTAGATACAAGAACATAAATCAGGCGGGCTTTACGTAGTCTTACAAAAAAAAAAACACAAAGTAATGATAGAACATTGGTCATATACCGTATCTTAGTCTTTGAAGCAATTTTTAATGTAAACACACTTTGCTACCACCGTGGCTTCTACTGATAGTTTGGAGTATCGTAAACGGAACAGATGAGCTTCTCCAAACTAATGCTTAGGTTTCCGTGTAAGCATGCGTGCCACTGTAGATACTCTGTACCGCCATTAACCCATCCCTTTACGTGATCCGTGTCCGCTTCTGTGTCGGTGAAGAACGAGCCCTAGAAGTTAAAGGTAGCTTAGGTTAGGTGTTACGTAAATAAAACGTAAAATCGTTCTGAAAAAAATTAAAATTCTTGCAAACACACTCTTTCTATATCCCAACCACGAAGTGTTAAGTTTGTCGCAATATCTTTTGACAGAAACTAAAAACTAAATTGAAAGTTAGTTCAGTTACAGAACAAATACGTAAAAATGGTTGTAATATAATGTAAATTCTAGGAAAACCCTTTTTTTCTTTAAGGACGGTGGGTTTTCTCACGTCTGAAAGGAATGTGTGGTTAGGTTTACGTAAATTAATGCTAAATTACGCTTAAAAAATATTTTGAAATATAAAAATTTCCAGCTAAATGATGTAGCGTGTTTTTTTTTTTAAGTGAAAACTTCTATGGGAAGGTTTGGATAGGGAGTAAATTCATGTAAGTCGTCATCGACATGGTCACGTGACGTGTTAACGATAACATTATATCTGTTACTATTAGTATAACGTATTGGTATTGCGCTTTTAAATATTAAGTATACGATTACTGTGCAGTAAAAAGTGAGTATAAAATAAATTAATATTCTAATATAGATATATAGTTTTAATAACGAAGAAAACGGAGTCTTTGTAGCAATATAACCGAAAAATTAAGAAAATCATTATATTTTTAATAACTACCATTACTATGTATGCAATGCGTATTTTATAGTAATTTAAGAGTTATTTTACTAACGTGATTAAACAAATTTGTTGTGTGGTGATATTTTTTTCCCCCGTAAAAATTGCGAAAAAGGTTTTCACTTCTGTCGGCAGTCCTCATGACTGCATTCAATTTTTTTTTTCTCTGTCTCTCACAGCCGATAGGTAGAGGCTGGAAAAATTCGCGAGTTCAGTGACCTTCAGGTTAGAATCCACGATCCTCTGCCTACTTGGGAAAACGGCGCCCGTTCATTTGGTGCTGAATTTTGAGGCGTCTCAAGTCGGTAACTTGTGATTGGATACTTATTTGATTGATGGTCTCTAACTGGCCGAGAGTTCTACATATTAACAGTGACCCAATAGCAGAAGCAGCACAACGGTATAATTATTTGAATTTTAGCATATCACGAAATGAGCCCGCGAATTTTTCCGGTCTCTACCGATATGTGAACGTCGGATATTCTCAGCGAAAGAGACAGGAGTCGGTGAATCTTAACTTAGGTTATTCTCCGCACACGTGGACGAAGATGAGTCGTTGAAAGTACGGAAGAAGGACGGCGCATGAGTGAATGATGACGAGGATGGCTTATGGTGTGAAAGGAGAAAGGGGGAGGAGGAGGAGGAAAGAAGCACGATTAACGCGGCGCCTCTAGACATACAGCCGGGGAAGAGAAGATGGCTATCGCCGGCAATTACGCGATACGCGCATTCTGACACACACTCTATCCCCCCCCCCCCCCCACCCCTTCTCTTGTACCGTGCGTTTCCGTGGGAATAAGCCGGGAGCGTAAAGAGAAGGTGGGGGGGGGGATTTTTTTTTCTCTTTCCCTCTCCTCCACATTTTTTTTATCAGACTGTCCCCAAAACCCTGACTCATGCAGTCGCTCCGTTCTAACGACCAGCCCACACGTTTCCGCGCGATCTAGTAGATTACCTAAGTCTCCGCGCACTGTTAAACTTATTTTTTTGACGTGACAACGTCTAAAAAAACCGATGAACGCCGGCTGCACGCACGATAAAAAGTGTCCCGTTGCGCACATTGTCCCGTTACGTTGTGTCCCGTTACGCTCATTGTACGCTTGCGCCGCATCTATCTCTCTTCCACTCGATCGGAACAACCATCGATTTGACTTTTTCGAGGCACATTCAACTTGAAACACTCCCATTCGTTTCCTATACTTTTCCTATCATCGTCCTATCCTTAACAGAATAACACAGATTGGAAGAAGTTAAATAGCAAACATGTATAAACGTTATAGTTAAAATAATCTGTTCGTTAAAGTAATAAACATATTTGAATTAATGAGTGCAAATAAAAGTAAATTTATCAATTAAATTGTAGATTTCACTTCACTCCTTTGTATCCAAACAAAATAGTGTTAGTTCAATAAAAATGATTCAATTTTATTCATAAAAGTATGCTATCATTTCATCAATGTTTTGTTGATCTCCGTAAACCGACTTTACAGAAAACCAATTTTTTTATTGTTGGTTCCTTTTTTACTAATTTATTTATTTTTAAATATATTAATATATTAATGTTTTTGTTGTGTTTTTATTTTTTATTATTAGTATTGTTTATTTTGTTGAGTATGGATTATTTATATATATTTAATGGTTGTTAATTGGTAACATATTTTTTTTCATTGAATGTTTTTAATTTTCATACAATTTTGTTCCTTTTTCTTTTTTTCTTTAATAATTTACCACAGAGGGGCTCATATATCTGATGATCCTTTCAAAGTAATTGGGAAGCAAAATTTAAACAAAGTTCCTAAATTTAAGATATTGGTAGACGGTCTTCCATGAAATAACTACGTTAATTATGTCTAACAGGAATTTTTTTTTTAAAAAAAAGGGGGGGGAATTTAAACTGCTGAGCAACAGAAAGAAGAAGAAAAATAATACGCCAGCGAGAACAACTTTCGCGAGATACGGTTCTACTCCGGGCAGATAACATCTGCAGTGAACAGTGCTTTCCGCACTTCTCGCTCAGGTAATATATCACACCCGTAATATTCCGAACCCCAGGGAACCTGTATGCATAACTCATTCCAGCCTTCGCCTCTGCGAAAACGAGAAAGTTCGCGAGCGACTTTGGAAACACCCGGTAACTTCGGACCACGGAAATTCGCGGGTTGATTTACCTCTTAGGATAGACTCCGCAGTCCTCTGGATACTGCGGGGGAAATGACACCTGTTTCACTGGCTGCTGACTCGTGTGACGTCTCAACTAGGTTAACCGTTTATTCGTAGAGACCGGAAAAATTCCCGAATTAATTTCGCGATAGGCTAAAATACAAATAGTTATACCTCGGTGCGGCCTCCGCTATTGGCTCACAACTCCACCTGGATGACTCTGGGCCAATGAGAAACACCTGACCAAAGCTTTTTATCGAATCACAGAGGCTGCTACGATGGGACTTCTCACAAGACAGCAGCCAATGAGTGAGTGGCATTTGACCAAGTGTACGTAGAACTATGGAGTTCATCCTAGAGGTCATTGAACCCGCGAATTTTTCCGGTCCCTATTAATTTGGCACTTTTCTTGGTTTAGTTGTTTCACACACTGGCTCACAGAGTTCCCCCAGATAAAAATGTAGGCCAATCGCAGAGGCGGTATCAATAGGGGCATGCATTTTTCGCGAAATAATCTGCTCGCTCGTTAGATTGCAACAAGGTATGCCTGCGCCAGCGATTGTGTCCTTGTGACTGGCGGCCGTCTGCGAGAGAAGACATCGCCCTGTCTGGCCGGGCCAATCAGGACGAGTTTGCTTACGCAATGGATGGCTGTGATTGGTGCGCCGACAGTAGACATGCGCCTGGAATAAATCCAGCCAACCGCGGGACACAGACAATGCTACAGAGTTTTAACACACAGCTGGTCGGAATATCTTTTCGCTAAAATTACATGGCCCTAGGTATCAAGGTACACCTGTTTGGATGTTAGCCTACAGCGAAATGAAATTGCGAATTTTTCCTGGCTACGCGGTACCTAACGGTAGATACTTAAAAAAAAATATTCACGGGTTTAATGACCGTCATGATAGACTACAAAATCGTCTGTGTACTCGAGCAAATAACGCCAGTTCATTGGCAGCTGACTTGTGAGTCGTCGAAACTGGGTTGTTTATTCTTTCGTTGAGGGCGTCTCGTTATCCCAGAGTCGTACACAGTGAACCATAATATTATACATATAATATATCTTAATTGAGGCTTCATTCGAGCATGAAATTTTTTTTAACCGAGTAAAATATGAGCAAATATTCGACCATTGGATTTTTTTTAAAATGATCATTCACATTCGCAGTTAATGCTGGAAAGTTATTCAGAGAACTTTGAAAATAAATTTTACTGTTTGAAGTACTGAGATAAAACAAGGCACAAATAATGCCCGGGTGAGAATCCGAACCCAGATTTACTTCGAAGGCTTTATTATTTAGTGATACAGTTGCTTTCGTGCAAATGTACATATTTACAAATATCTAGGGCCATGTAATTTTCGCGAAAAGATTCCCAGACCAGCTGTGTGTTAAAAACTTCGTAGCATTAGCTGTGTCTCGTGGTTGGCTGGGTTTATTCCGAGCGCATGTCTACTGTCGGGCACCAATCACAGCCATCCAGTGCGGAAGCAAACTCGTCCTGAATGTCTTCTCTCGCAGACGGCAGCCAATCACAAGGGAACAATGGCATACCTTGTTGCAGTCTAATGAGTGACCAGATTATTTCGCGAAAAATGCATGCCCCTACAAATTTCTATAACTTTAAATAAACATTTCTGTTCCATTAAAAATAATAAAAACATTTGGTGCAGTTAATGAAAATGGTCCATTTCCAGGTGGGGAAGAGGGAAGTGTTTTTTCTTACAGTGTGCGTGGGATCATCTGGCCTGGAATCCAGGGCGGTCAGTCAGAATATAGGTTCAGGTGATTTGTTTGCTCGTGACCATGCGATCTTGGTTGTGGCGAAGGGATGGGAAAAAGGTTGCGAGTTGGGGAGATCGGGAGGGGGGGGGGGGGGCGGTGGCGAGGTGATGGGGTAACGAATCACGAGTCCGTAGGAACTTCACGAGTTCCCAGCTAAACCGTTATACTTCTTTCTTTCTTTTTTTCTGCAATAGAAACTCTCTTTCTGCCCCGTGCGTCCATTCGCGAGAGTAACACACTGTTAAAAAAAATTGTTTCACCTTCAATTTACAAATATCACTGGTTATAATTAGATACGAAGAGTGCTAGAAAAATACGCTGAATAATTTTGTTACAAAAAAAAGGTAAAAATAATTTTACATCAAATTTGAACTAATCTTTTTTATTTCCCCCCTTTTCAAAACATTCTCCTTGGATAGTGATGCGTATCTAGGGGTATGCGTATTTCGCGAAAAGATTCCAAAAACTAGCTGAGACTAAAAACACTGTGGCATCGTTTGTGTTTCGTGATCGGTAGAGACTGGAAAAATCCGCGAGTTCAATGACCTTCAGGTTAGACTCCATGATCATCTGCCTACTTGGGCAAACGACGCCTGTTCATTGGGTACTGAATTTTGAGACGTCTGAAGTCGGTAACTTGTGATTGGATATTTTTTTTGATTGATTATCTCTGATTGGCCGAGAGTCCTACATATTAACAGTGAACCAAAAGCAGAAGCAGCACTAAGGTATAATTATTTGAATTTTACCATATCACAAAATTAATCCACGTATTTTTCTGGTCTCTAGTGATCGGGTGGAGTTTATTTCAGGTCCTTGATTGTTACAACACCGATCACAGTGAGTCAGTGCGGAAGCAAAACGCGTCCTGAGTCGCCACTTCAAAAATAATGCAGACTGCGCCGCCAATCACAAGGGAAGAACAGCTGGTGCGGATATACTTTGTTGCAGTCTAATAGGCGTTCAGATTTATTCAGATTTATTCGCAAAAAAATGCCTGCCCCTAGCGAAGCGTACGGTACTCATCCCAATGTTGATCCCGTGATTGGAAGTATTTCTGGAAGGGCCTTCAACTATTCCATCGAGACCCTCTTGATATCGGGAATGTGCCAAAACGTTTTCCTTTTAGCAGGACCCATGTTCCTGGTTTCCATTTAAAAAAAAAAAAAACATAAAATGTTAACGTATTGTTCGAAATCCGTAATTAAAGGTACGGAAGATTTCCCGAATTCATTTGTAGAGACGGGAAAATTCATGAGTTCAATGACCTCCAGGATAGACTCCATGATCCTCTGCCTACTTGGAAAAACGGCGCCGGTTCATTGGGTGCTGAATTTTGAGGCGTCTCAAGTGGGTAGCTTGTGATTCGACACTTCTATGAGTGAGGGTCTCTAATTGGCCCTCAGTCCTCCATATTAACAGTGTACCAATGGCAGAAGCAGCACTAATGTATAGTTATTTGAATTTTAGCATAACACGTAATGAACCCACGAATTTTTCATGTCTCTAATCATTGCGAGTCCAATTTTTTTTCTCCTAACCTAACTAAAAACTAAGTGTATTCGGGAGGGGTCCGGGTTAAGGAGGGACCTAGGTGCGTCTCAGGCCGAAGCCTATACGTAGGGACACCTGTATTTCGCGAATACATTTCGTGTCTAGGTACATCGCAAAACACCGTAGTTTTTTTCTTGTAGTTATTGGCTGTGGTCGGCGAGAGGTGTTTTCCCGCACTTGACGGGGCCAATGGGAACGTGGATACCGTACTGCTGCACGCACACTATTCGCCATTACTCTAAAAAAAAGCTACAGTGTTTTGTGAAATACCTTAACACGAAATGTATTCGCGAAATACAGGTGTCTCTACCTATACGCCTGGTCGTGCTGGGATTAGCCATGCAGGGAGAGGGTCGCATGCGTCGTGTGCTAGGACGGGATTGGCCAGTCATGACTAAATTCACGCACTCATAAATCTAGACTATATCTAGAGATAGGTTGGGCCCAGGTAAAACCTGCACAGACACAGGGGAAAATCGAAACCTCTGGGTCTCTGTCATGCGGGGTGCAAATTATTGTTGAGTCCAGCTCAAAGTCACCTACCCACCGTGAATTGTTTCCAGTCTCTGGAACCACAAGAACAAGCAGTGCGGCCTACACATCAGGGGCTCACTCACACCTGCCAGGTGTTTCTTACACGCGTCGAGACATGCTCTTCGTTTCCGGTAGCGGGGTTCCTGTTTAGATGTAATCAACTTTTAAATTCTCTCTTATCTCCTCGGCCTTCCTACCGCTACCAGACTCTTTTTTTCTCCGTCCTTCTTTTACAAACACGCAAATTAAGAAAATTTGATTACGGAATTTTTTTTTTTTTTAACTGTGATTTCAACTTTATGTGAGATATATATCTCCAGACACGAACTTAGTCATTACACAGTGTTGCTTTGCTTGGATCACTTTAAAAAAAAATTGTCGTTAAAGAAAATTTCATCGTGTAACGTAATATTACTGAAGCGATTTTTTACACGCAGGTGTATTCTTAAAAATGATGAAATTTACTCTTCACAATTCGTAAGCTTTTTTTTATTGTATTCGCATATAAATAAACCGGAACGAAAAAAATCTTTTAAAGTTGCAACATATACATATATACCATATCTTTTTTGATGAGCTGGCAGATTAAATGTAATCCAGAGCATGTTATTTAAGCAAAGATAATTAAGGGTGCTAAGATAATGACTTTACATGAGTTGGCAAATCTTTAAGGAAGAGAGATTCGTTTCTTTGGTAAATTACTTTGCAGATAATAACTAAAAAGTCAGTGCTTGTCAGAAACATTAGAATTTTTTTATAACAGTGCAGATTAAAAGAAATGCAAATAATATTATGTATCCCAAAAGAAGAGTCGTATATTAAGTTTATAATAAGGCAAGCTATAAACATAAAATCATAAAATTATTTTGAAAAGAAAAACAGAAAAAATTACAGATAAAATAACAGATATGGTTTATGGGTGAGACTTCCACAGAACATATTTGAAGTAATGGCATTTGTTCTAGTGCAATTACGACGGATGAATTACTTTCCCTTTGCACCAGATAGCCCATATCCTTTAAGTTATTTGCATTATAACCAGAAAAAATATTCTTACATTTTTACAAAAATCATTATATTGGAATGAATTGTTGTTTTACACTGTCATTGTTCTGACTCATTCCACGAAATTATCTGTGCTGTCAATATATTTAAAATTTGATATCGGCTGATTTTTGCTCGAACAAAATAATTAATTGAATAAATCATTCTAATTGTAAAAACATTCAAAGAACACATAAAATTTTAACTTGACCAAAGCGTGCCAATCTAAACTAAATTTCGGCAAAACTTACAAACGGAAATCCCTACTTTTTTACTTGGCTTCTCTGTCTTGTATAATTTTTAACCAGCCAAAAAACCTGCAATATTTCTGTATACAAATTTTAACTTTTTTTTGGCGTTACATCCTATCACAGTGCACTTAATGGAATCTGCGATGTTTTGACAGCTGTTTTCGCAGTAAAAAAAAGGCCTAGAAATAACGCACAAAATGACGTTTCTTTCATCAAAACACTTACAATCATTTGCGACTCTGTTCAAAAGTACTTATGTACTTGGCACACCACCATTGGAACCAATACTGAACCGGATAACAATCAGCTTGACATAGGTGATAAATAGAGACCGGAAAAATTCGCGGACTCATTTCGTGATATGCTGAAATTCAAATAATTATACCTTAGTGCTGCTTCTGCCATTGGTCCACTGTTAATCTGGAGAACTGAGGGACAATTAGAGACCCTCACTCGTAGAAGTGTCGAATCACAGGCCACCTAGTCGAGACGACTCACAAGTCAGCAGCCAATGAACAGTTGGCATTTGCCCAAGTGTGTAGAGGATATTGGAGTCTATCCTGGAGATCATTGAACCCGCGAATTTTTCCGGCCTCTAGGCATGCACATTTCGCGGAAAGATTCCGAGACTAGCTGAAAGTTAAAACACTGTAGCGTCGTTTGTGTTTCGTGATTAGGTGAGTAGTTTCTCTCAGGTGCATGTCTACTGTTACAACACCAATCAAAGCGATTTAGTGCGGAAGCAAAAGCGTCCTGAGTGGCTCGGGTCAAACAAAGCAACATCGTCTTTCGCAGACGGCCGCCAATCACAAGGAAGAAAACGCTGGTGCCGGTATTGCTTGTTGCAATCTAACAGGCGTTCAGATTTATTTCCCCCCGCGAAATATGCCTGCCACTAGCCTTGGGCCTTTACTAATTCAGACTCCAACCTGTATATTTGACTGATTTCTGTCTAAATGTTTCTAAACTCGAGGTTTTATAATGTTTTTTCCGTGATGCCTAGGGACTGGAAAAATTCGCGGTTTCAATGACCTCCAGGATATACTCCACGATCCTGTGCATACTCGGGCAGACTTCACCTGTTCATTGGCTACTGACTTGTGAGGCGTCTCAATTGGGGGGGTCTCGTGATTCGATATTGCTTTGACTGAGGCTCTGTAATTGGCCCACAGTCCTCCATATTAACAGTGAACCAATTGCAGAAGTTGCATGAAAGTATAATTCTTTGCGTTTTAGCATATCGCGAAATGAATCCGCGAATTTTTCCTGTCTCTAGCTGATGCCGCAAAACTGATAAATAATTCCTCCGCGGATATCCGTCACGATGAACGAGCATAAGTCTTTAAATGGGAAGGGTTGGAGAAGGAGGGGTAGAAAGTAAAAAAAAAAAAAGCAGAAGGGGAGGGGGGTGGTTTGACAATCGCAGACCAGTGAAGGCTGTCATGCGTACGTCATCGGCGACGTCAAGTTAAACGGGGAAACCACAAGTCCATTCCGCGTCCCTTCTTTCATGCGGCTTGAGCACAAAAGGTTCCGCAGCAGAATCTTAAAATTTATAATACATACTCCCTCCCTGCGTCATTTTTTTTTCAAACGCAAAAAAAAAATTAATAATTTTTCAGAAAAAAATTTT
The DNA here is from genome assembly GCF_032445375.1 of Bacillus rossius redtenbacheri. Lineage (NCBI taxonomy): Eukaryota > Metazoa > Arthropoda > Insecta > Phasmatodea > Bacillidae > Bacillus > Bacillus rossius. The sequence continues at coordinate 17,370,613 of NC_086345.1, forward strand.
TTTTTTTGCCCATTCATCCGCCGTTCTTTTCAGAGCTAATAATTCCAGAAATTTTGACCCCCTTTCCCTTCCCCCATTTTTTTTTTCGTCCCGTGGATATTATTTTCCTACCAAGCTTCAACTCTCCCTCCCCAATTTTTTTTTTTTTTTTTTCATTCTTCTGCCCGCGTCCTTCACCAAACAAATTTTTTTTTTCTCTTTCCCCGCGCTCCGCGCGCGCGTGTGTGTGTGGGTGACCTTGGAGGGAAAACGTCATATTCGGCGACCTTAATACCGCCGCCAATTTACCCCTCGTCTTCTTTCGCCGTTTCCTGCCTCAATTTGTCGCCGCGGCGGCGGCGGCTTTCTTTATCTCGTGCCGGGCCCCGACGGGCGGGAGTTTTGTAAGAGGTGACCTCGAGGTCACATATTCACTCCCTTTGGCTCCTCCTCCGCTCCCGGTTTTTTTTTAATTTTTTTTTTTTTTGAAAATAACACGCGGCATTCAGACACGCGGGGACGCCTTGCAAGAGAGAAATGTGATCAATCGCGGACATGGCGCAATGTATTCCTCACCCAATAGGATCTAAAGCAGGGGCGTAGCCAGGGGGGGGGGGTTAGGGGTTCAAACCCTCCCCCCCCCCTTAGCACCAAATCTTTAATTAATTTTTTATCCATCACTCAAAAAAATTTCATATTAAAATTAATAAAAATTTTACCATTACAATATTTAAATTTAAGTACCGAAAACTGCTAAAATAGCACTATTTTACACCTTAAAATCCAAATTTTTCCCGGGGGAGGACCCCCGGACCCCCCTTCGCTTTAATACGGGGGGGAGGTGGGTTCCATGCTTCTTAACACCCCCCCATACACAAATCCTGGCTACGCCACTGATCTAAAGATGTAATTCTCTGGCGATATGATGGAAGGTATCACACTGTTGTTCCTAACACGCCAGCCTCTTGATTACACATTTCAGTAAATCAAGAGGCTGGCGTGTTAGGCACAACAAAGTGATACTCAATAGGATGTTTGGATGGTGGGAAAAGGGGGGGAGGGAAGACTATGCATACGAGCTCTAAAACCGCGGGTGTCGTTAAAGGCCACACTAGCTCTCGCATCACAAACCTCCTCGCCTCTACGCGCTGGACACCGAACTTGCCTGCTGTCTTCCTCGTAGGTATCGCGCCTCTTGAGCGAATTTAATGCGTTGATCCCAAATGAACAAGATAAAGGTTTCCAGAACTATCATATGCATTTTTACGTTGATTTCAGCATGATGCCAAACGAATTCGCGAAACTTCCGGGTGCTCTAACACTGTTTTTACACCGATGTTTTCATTCATCAATCGTAAAATTAAATTTTGTTTTAACGCTATTGTGCCTAACTATTTTAATAAATGTACTATCAACATTCACCCATCAGTAAAGTGCTTCCTGTTTTCTAGCGGATTAAATTACTAATTTATTATTTCGCGGGTACGTTTACTAAATGATTGTTTGAAGAAGAGATCAGAATCACGGATAAATCTAGGTATACATCAGAGTCTTATACACTAGTAAAACTCACCTGTATTTTGGAAGTGAAACATCTTAGCTCTCAGGATACATTTGGTTGTAGTAATTTCGTGAATGCGACGGAAGTCAAGGAACGGAAATGTGTAACATTACAACCACCGTGCTGCCATCTGTAGCGGACGGAAAGCCAAAAGGAAACTTTGTAGTATTAACTGTTTAGTGCATGTTTACAAGATGGGCAGTATTTTAATAAAATTCCTTGTCCAAAATTCGGTATTAATATTTTTACAATTTTTTTTTCTTTTATCGGAGCCGTTTTATTATATATTTTAAAATCTCGGTTTTCCGATGGAATGATTCGATGGTCGACGTAGCTGCTCCTGTAGGGAATTCTAGTGGCGGGTGCGGAAACTACGAGTTATTCGCGTCGTGGAATTGCAGTTGTAAACACAATTCACGTATATTTGCTGTTTTAAAGAATTCTTCGTTAAATTTCGTGTCCGAGTTTCGTATTACAAGTGAATTTGAAACACGAGAACACAGGAATTTGCCCGCTACCGAGGTTCGCTGTTACACATAAATGGCAATTACTGAAAGACTAGCTCTCATCCCCCCCCCCCCCCCAAAACCAAATTATTTTTTTCTCCAGAAATTTTATTAACGTTTGCTCATCCGTAGGGACCGGACAAATTCGCGGGTTCATTTCTTGACATGCTAAAATTCAAATAATTATACAGTTGTGCTGCTTCTGCTATTGGGTCACTGTTAATATGTAGGACTCTTGGCCAATTAAAGACCATCAATCAAAGAAGTATCCAATTACAAGTTACCCACTTGAGACGCCTACAAAATTCAGCACCCAATGAACGGGCCCCGTTTGTCCAAGTAGGCAGAGGATCGTGGAGTCTATCCTGAAGGTTATTGAGCTCGCGAATTTTTCCAGTCTCTACTCATCCGGCAAAATTTCTAGAGTCGTCAGTAGGTGTGGTCCCAAAATTGCCGAATTAAAAGACCTTTCGCCCCGTACTTTTATGTCGAGCGGCGATATTCTCCGACTCTCGACTCACTCACTCTTTTGGTACGGACGAGAGAAATAAATTCGATTTCCAAGTGTTGAATATACCCTTGACTCGGGCGGTGAAAATCAAATAATTTTTTTTTTGAATTGAGGAAGCTCTTAAGTGTTTCTGTCGGAAGGGGTTCGAGGGAAATAAAAAAAATGTGGAAGGAGGGAGGGGGGTGAATATTCGCTTATACTTTCTTCCCTTCCGCAACACCAGCGGGGGGTCAAACTCCCCTTCTTACTCCCCCCCCCCCCTCTTGACCCGTCAAAAAACACCGGAATATTCTTCTCTCAGGCGCGAAGTTGGTAACAGGGGTTGAGGGAGAGTGTCCCACATTTTCTCCCCCTTTTTTTTTCTGGTTCTTTTACGGGGGTTTTGGAAATTTGTTGCAAGTCATGTCGGTGGGCTGTTCTCTCTCTTTCCCCCCTCCTCGCTAACCCCACCAAACCAACAACACCCTTTTACATAATTCTCTGGAGGGCGTACAGCTGTACCGCAGCTTGACGTGATGGGATCTTTATGGGGCGGCCATTGCTTTCCCATCATCCCCGGGACAGGCAGACCGTTAAGCCGGGTTCATGGCGAGTGCACAGCAGGACAAGGCCCACGATCTGTGCCGAGTCGGATTACAGTTGAAATCTGTTAATTTCAGTCGACTTCCACATCAGGTATTACCTTTGAATATATATACTGTATAGAAGTCGCCAGCCCAGGTTAAAATTTCTAATACGGTTTTGAGGTAGTTGGTTAATTCACCGCCGCAATCGCCACCATCTCTAGGGCATCGACTCGTGGTGGTCCCTAGCGGACAAGTGTCGAACTCTTCAAACACCCCTTCCCCCTCCCGTTGAACGACCTTGAGCTGAAGTTAATGATGGGTGGGGGGTGCGGGGAATGACAGCGGGCGACAGTGCTGCACTCGAACGTGTAAATAACAACTAAGACGATACAGGGCGTTACGGCAGCGCACTGCAGCGGTGAAGTTCCCAAGCTGCTCATCATACGCTTCTGAAAAACGTAGAGTAAATCCTATCCACTCGCGACGTCTATACAGTATATATATTCAAAGGTATTACTAAGGGAATGCACATTTCGCGAATAAATCTGAACGCCTATTAGACTGCAACTAGCTATACCCGCACCAGCGGTTTCTTCCATGTAAAATTGGCGACCGTATTCGAGAGAAGTCGTAGTATTATTTGACCGAGCCACTCAGGACGCGTTTGCTTCCGCACTGAATTACTGTGACTGGTGACGTAACAATCGACATGCGCATGAAAGAAACTCACCTAATAACGAAACACAGACGATGCCACAGTGTTTGAACTTTCAGCTAGTCTCAGAATCTTTTCGCGAAATATGCATGCCCCTAGGCATTACTCTAAAAAGCATGAATGCATCGCGTTTGCCCCCTGTATCAATTTTATGGAAGCAGCATGTGTAATAAATTGTTTTTTTTTTCCCCTTGGTGGTAGTAAATTATTGAACTTATTGTTTATGGAATGTTATTTTTGACTGGTAAAATAACATTTTCTTTAATTACCAAATGATTATCCCACGACATCTGACCAGCAATTTGTGAACACAGTTTTTCAACACACAACTTAATTTGGGTTACGTTAAATTTTTAGTTTACTATTATACCCATGACTGTTTCTTATTTAGATTAAATTTTAGTGACTTTTCATAAGTAAAAGCAATAATTGATTTTTGAACCACATTGTAATATCTCGACATTTAACCTGCCACAATATAATTGATAATTATAAACAGTTCTCTAGTACCGCCAAAATTGCATTCCACTCTACTCCTATTGGCTGTTCAAACCATGCTTCCGTAACAGAAATAAAATATATTTTTGTTTTTCTCCCATGCACACGACCACCATCCTATGCGCTGTTTGAAGTGAATGAGAAATTGAGAGTGTTGTGTACATACAAACTTTAAAAAAAAAATCTATGTGCTTTTAAATCATATACCTATTTTAGTATTTTGTATACATGCAAATAAAAAAATCTATGTGCTTTTAAATCATGTACTTATTTTAGTAAATGATATTGAATACTGGTCTATATAATTGAAAACATTTATTTATTGTAAATATAAGTGATAAAAATTGTGTTTATACAATTTTTCACTTGTATTTTCAAGTGTATTTATTTAAGTGAGGTTATGTTTCCGTAAGTATTATTTATTTGTAGGGGCATAAATATTCGAGACTAGATGATAGTTAAAAAACTGTAACACCATCTGTGTTTTGTGATTGGGTGAGTTACTCCCAGGTACATATCGATTGTAACAACACCAATCACAGTGATTCATTGCGGAAGTAAACGCGGCCTAAGTGGCTCGGTCAAACAAGGCCTGAGTGGCTCGGTCAAACAAGGCAACGACTTCTCTCGCAAACGGCCGCCACTCACAAGGAAGAAACCACAGGTGCGGGTATACCTTTTTGCAGTCTAGTAAGTGTTCAGATCTTTACGCGAAAAAATTCCTGCCCCTATTTATTTGCATTACATATTATAAATTATTAAGTTATTAATTAAATTAAGTTTAAATTACCTCGATTTTAAACTAAATTTAATAATTAATTCTATAAACAGATTTATATTTATATTCAATAATGTGTATTTAACTAACTTTTTTTAATTTGATAAAAATTTTAACTTTACCAACCATATTTATAATATCACTCATTTCTTTTTATTATTTCTAATAATTATTTACATACAAAACTAAAGTTCTTTTTTAATTATATTTTTTATTCTTAGCTTAAAAGCCATGAAGCATGGAATGGCGTACCCACAAGAAAGTACAGTGGCGTACTCACCAGGCGGAGCAGAGGTGGACTTAACTAGCGTAGCAGTCACTCAATGACGTATTAGTATTATAAACAGTCAATTAGAATAAACATTCGGCATATCGATTTATATTCATTATTAATAAAAATGTGTCTCGATTATTTTACTTAATTAAGTAATTCATTTCAAACACGTTTATATTAATCATATGTATATATTTATGCTCATCACTGGCTCACTGACTCTGTAACGCCAAAGAGATATGTATACCTGGGAGACAAGCGTATCATGAAGCACATATATTAGTCTACTCCATAGAGATGTGTATAAAATTGAAGATGGAAGCGTTAAAATAGAGTAACATTTGAAAAGCAGTTACATAAGTGGAATACTGCTTATTTGTTAAAGGAAAGTGTTTGTTGTATCCATCAGTGGGCGCCTTAGGCGTCTTACGAATAATTATGTTTATAATTAATAAAAAAAGGCTTGCACGTCAAAAAATTTAGCTCTAAACAAAAAGTGGTGAAAACTTTTCCTTTTTTTGTAAATTGATGTTTGCGTCACTGGGAATATTTTGATGATATTTTAATTTTGTACTATGTACTATTTAAATCTTTTTTTTTAATATTTGATGTTATAATTATATTTAAAAAACCTTCGATATTTTTGTGTATATATATATATATATATATATATATATATATATATATATATATGAATGTCCGAAAGATGTTTGGCAGGTTTTTATTATAGTTACGCCCTTTTGAATTTTTATATTATATTCTTCTTTTGTGGTCACTTAATTTGTTGCTGCTAAACTCATCGGTAAATAGCAGAGATGCAATTTATATATATATAACTTTTGTCAAATATTTTTTTAATAATTTCAAAGCTATATTTGAAATAATTTTCATTTGTAGAATATTAAAAGAGATTGAATTTTTTATAAACATTTCGTGTATATTAAATTAAAGTGTATGTTATATTAATCATTTTTGAAAGGGGCGCCTGAGGCACTGGCTAGAATATAATATTTAATCAAAAATTTTTTATACTGAGTGAGCGTAAGATTTAATTCTGCATTTCATAGAAGAAAATGAACTTTGTTATAGCTTAATAATGAATGCATATGAATTCAGTAGCGTGAATTTTTTAGGGCGGCTGAAATTGAGGCTAGATTTACATTTCAAAGTTTACAGCACGATTTGTATGTGAACGCATAAACAAGAAATGAAGGGCAGAAAAAAAATAATACGTGTTTCTTCCCCCGCAGGGAAATAATAACACGTTTGAAGTAAAATATGATAAATACAATATCCGACATTCTATAATTGCTTTTGAGGTTTTCGTGAGAGAAATTAATTAAATAGTGATTTTCTTTTCCCAGGCTCACACGCAGTTGACGGTTGTATACCTGCAGCATCCCTTAGCAACCCCTCCTATTTTATTTCTGAAAAAAAATAGGGGAGCTTAATAAGCAACCTTATGACGCGAAAATAAATCTTCCAGGGTTAGCGGCTTTTTTTCTCCTCCTTAAACAAAACTCCTAGCCGAATCAATTTCGTTTGGATTACATAAACAATAGGCATAATTACCCCTGCGGAAGGGAACATTTTATTCATGCATATTTTTGTTTTTAACGCCGAGCCAAATGACGTTTACATGTTAAGAACATGAACACACTTTTACATGTTCACTGATAACTTTAAGATATAACGTAATTGTTTATTTGTTTAGTGGCAAAAGCATTTGAATAACTCGTTCGCGCAGTCTTAAGGGGGTACATCCCATTTCAGGTCATGATTTTATATTTATATTAATCACTGATCAACTTTTAGACTTTTTCAATCGTTTACCTTTCACGAAATGAAAAAAATATATACAGCGCATACTTTTTGCATAATTAGCTGCCAAATTTACATTTTTAACGTTTTTGGGTTGTAAAATAGGTAGAATTTAATTTATTGCAGAACTGAAACTTTTTAGTTTTAAATACAATGCCACTGGCTACTTCATGATAAGGTTTGCATTTCCATCACAAAAACTCATTTAATGTTTCTTGGCTGTCAAGATCGTAACAAATTTGAGAATTTTGAAATGCCAGGAAAAAATAATTAACATTTTCATATATATATATACACATACATACACACACACACACACACACCGGAAAAAATCGCGGATTCCTTTCGAGACCGGCTGGAATCCAAACTCGTTTAGCTTAATGCTGCGTTAGTGATTGGACCGCAATTTACCTGAAGGACTCTGAGCAAATGGCAAACATTCAACAAAAGAAGTCTCGAATCATAAGAATCGCAGTAAACAGGTGTCCCGAGTCGGTAGCCAATGACCAGGTGATAGTTGCCCCAGTACATATAGAATCGTGAAGTCTATCCTAGTGGTCATTGAAACCGCGCATTTTTCCAGTCCTTATATATATATATATATATATATATATATATATATATATATATATATAGGGACTGGAAAAATGCGCGGTATATATATATATATATAGTGTACGCTACGGTATTTTTTCCCTGGTCAGCGATGTCTCCGTGCGCTAAGTTTTTTCGTCACACAGTGTCCCCAACTAAACAAGGCTGCGTGTTTCTGCCCGCAAACTAAAGGGATCTCCTCTTCTGCGCATGGGCTTTTTCCGCACGTCTTAAATTACCACGGCTGCCGCATTGTTAATTAAGTTTTTTTAAATAATGCATAATTGCGACTGTATCTAAAGATCTTGGCTGACAGTCGAGAGTTTCGCGGCTATTTACTCCACGGAGTATAAATATAAATTTGCTGATAACATCCGCACGGCAACTGGATCGATCAAAAATTCAATAAGCTTTCTCTTAACATTCCTTGCGTTCATTAACAAACTTTAAAAAAAACCAGAATTTGTAGAGGTGCGGATTATTTCTGGATTCAAGCAAGAATGGAAACCATCATGCTCTCGTCCTGTGTTCGTGATTGGACCGCAGTTATTGATAGATACAGAAAAAAAAAAGCTCGGATACACGTCGCATTAAAATATGTAAATTCATGTTGCTTCTGTGATTGAGTATATATGAATAGATAGAGACCGGAATAATTCTCTGGTTCATTTCGTGATATGTTAAATTTCAAATAATCATACCACTGTGCTGCTTCTGCTATTGGTTCTCTATTAGTATGTAGGACTCTCGGCCAATCAGACACAATCAATCAAAGAAGTATCCGATCACAAGTTACCTACTTGAGACGCCTCAAAATTCAGCACCCAATGAGCAGGCGCCGTTTGCCCAAGAAGGCAGAGGATCATGGAGTCTATCCTGAAGGTCACTGAGCTCGCAAATTTATCCAGTCTCTATGAATAGAGACCGGAAATATTCACAGATTCATTTCGCAACAGGTCAAAATTCAAGTACTTATACATTTGCGATCCTTCTACACTTTGGCACACAGTTCAGCTAGAAGTCTAGGCAACTGAGAGACTCTCAGCCAAATAAGTGTCGAACCACGGGCTACCCAG